>NC_056743.1:1242470094-1242567594 GCF_019279795.1 Protopterus annectens
GACCATGGATTCATTCAAAAGTCTATGGGATAGGTGAGAGGGCTAAAGAAGGGGAGAGGAAGGGACCACCATAAGATAGTAATGCACACAGGGCAAACATCTTTTTCTGCTGTCACTGTTATGTCATGCAATGTCAAACATGAACAGCATGCAAGTTAACATTTTAATGCATTGTCGTTTCTTAGACATGTCTCTGATTTGGATAAAACTGTAGTGTAACAATATAACAAGTAATTTGTAAACTGCAGTGTGTAAAATGAACTATGTTTAAGATTAGCAGGAAAATTCCCCCAAACATCTTTCACTATGACCAATAAATATATCCACATAGGGATAATAAATACAGAATCTAAGGGTTCTGAAAATATTAAAAGTACTTTTAGCTTATTCAGTCTAAAGTGTCAAATGGCATAATCTAAGTTTCTGAGAACAAATGCAATATGGGCATTTCACATGTTAACTCTCATGGTTCCACATCAAGCTAAATCCTTTATATTGTTTTTTCTTGTTGCACAAATGGTTTGCAAGTAAAAGAGATATAATCAGCAAGTAAATTACAGGCATAGTGAAAATAGTACATAAGATCTGTGTATGTAAACCTTTATCATCAGTCATAAATAACGAAAATTCCATAATTATTAAAAAATAACCACTGGGTAACTATGCAGGCATAATCTGAGAATGCATGTTACTGTATAATAACATCAATCCTGTGCAGCTACAGTTGTTTTCAGAGTTTCAGTCCTGATCTAACTCACTCTATAGGGATATTATTCACAGTACCACATAAGGTTTTCATGTATTTCTGCTTAAATATGTACATATCTTTCTGTCTCTCTCTCTCTTTATCTTTCAATCTATATATAGATGCACAGTAACCTGTTAGACATGACTTCATGCACTATGTGGTACATCAATTTACAAACAAGAACAATGTGTAGACCACATGGCCATATCTCATTCCATAGTATGCCCCAACAACTCAGCCAGTAGCCATTTTATATCAGTTGCTCTACAAAGTAAATGTTAATCAAGAAAAAATAAATGGTTAGCTTTTTTCCTGTCAATTTTTTTTATTCAGAATTGTCCATTTAAGACAATCCATCTTTGTACAGTGAGTATAAGCATTATGGGACTACTAGAGTTCTATTAATGAAATAATTTAGTGATGCAGGATCACAATGAAGTGATGCTAAACAGAGAGAGTGGAGTAAGACATTATACAATAAAAACATATTTTTGTAAGTAGTCGTAGCTGTTGAGGTCCAGTTCAGCAGTGCACCCCTCATTAATTGTAACAATTACCACAGTTCTCCTGAGTCTGTCACACTAGGAATCTAACTATTTTAACCTAGGGTCAACTATATCAGAGAAAGGGGCAGGAGAGCATCCCCTGCATAAGAAGCACTGTATAGCTCTATGCTATAACATGTATTGTTTTTGTGTTGTTTGGCATTGTTTAGTAGGGGTGGTGCTACTCACTGCATTTTACTTTTACACACTTATTATGCATGAAAGTTTTTTTAAGAAATGCATTCTACTAAAAAGCATCATGGCATTTGCAATGCAGTCATGCTATTTTATATATATATATATATATATATATATATATATATATATATATATATATATAAATATATATATATATATATATATATATGTGTGTGTGTGTGTGTGTGTGTGTGTGTGTGCACGCGGATGTTTGCTCAGTCATTGAAAATTCACCATTTCATATGGTAAGTGATGGAACAGAGGTTGTTGATCACCAACTGATAAAAAAAAATAAAAAAACACTTTAAACAAGATTATTTTTTGCAGCGGGGGGGGGTGCAATTCTCCCTGCTACTACTCACACCCACTGCTAATATTATATACCAACTCCAAGATTACAATACAGTTATAAAAGTGCAAATTCTCCAATCCAGTGTACTGTGATCTCACACTTAGAAAGGTCATGTACATACAATTAGTTGATTTTTAATCAGTCGTATTGGCTTTTTCTCCAGAACTTAACCAGCAGTTTCACTGGTGCATTTTTAAATGTGTTTGACTTGTCTGGCTTGTTTGCCAACAGATGCCTTTTGAAAATTTGTAAGGCAGCCAAAATAGAATAAAGAACAGTATGTAGTTTTGTGGAAGGAGAAGATACTGCAGGACTTAACTAAGCTGTAATAGTCCCATTTGTAAGAACGTTTTTGTACCACAACATGACTTTAGCAAAGAAGCCAGTTTGGATAAGATGTAGGGCATGGCCAACTGTACCACTCACCCTTCCATCCATCCATCCATCCATCCATCCATACATCCATCCATCCATCCATTTTTTAGACTGCTTGTCCAGGTGAGTGTTGAAGTAGTAACAAGCTGAGTAAAGCAGGCCAGACTTTTTTATCCTCAGCAACAGTGTCCAGGGTGTCTGGAGAAATCTAAAACTATTCCCCAGCCAGCTGACAGATATCATCTCCCTATCATGTTCTGGATCAGCTTCTGGGGCCTTTTTCCAATGGGCTGTGCTTGGCAGATGTCTTATAAGAGGTGAGCAAATTAGGTGCCCAACCCACCTCAACTGGCTTCTTTCAATCCACAGGAAAAAAACTCAACTCTGAGGACATCTAAACTGCCAAACTCTGAACTTTGTCATAGCCAGTGGACTTTACAACCTTGAAAGAAACTTCATTTTCTGTCATTTGTATCCATGATTCCTTATTTTTAAGACAGTACTCAAACTTATGACCATAGGTGGAGACAGGGATGCTGACTGACTGATGAAGTGAAAACATTATCCTTAGATTCATCTCCTACGTCACTACCATGATCAAGTACAATGCCATTGCACTCATCCACATATCCCTCACTCAGAACTCTCTACCCTCACTCATGAACAAGATACCAAGATGCTGAAACACTTCCCCTTTTGGTAGATATTCTTACCTCATCAGTAGACAAGAAGACACACGTTTTCTGGGAAAGAAGTATGACGTCTGATCTGGAGGCACTGATTCTCATTCCATCCTCGTCACACTCAACCTTTAATCAGAATCAGAATCTTGTCATGGTGGAGGTGCTTATATGCTCCTGTAATCCTCAGTGCTATGACACTGGGATCTTTGTTCTTCTGGTAAGGCTACCCTTTCCAAAATGACTTTAGGGAAGGGACCAGATGACCAGTAATACAATCTGAGTGTCTTGCCCAAGACTGGGGTACTGTAACCAGGGTCTGGAGCAAGGTCTGGGTTTGCATTTACCAGTAAGTGTCTCAAGGCTAGATAACACATGTAGTTTGGTCACTATCAGTTTGAGAAAAGCTACACAGAGCCAGTAGACAGGCTAATAACCTGCAAGGTAAAGGGTAGAGATTTAGTGGCAATGTCAGCTGTTTGGTAGACAGAAGTGAAACAATATACTCTATTGCAGTCTCATTTTCTACAAATATGGTATCTGTGTAAAGGTTATTATCCATATCTTGGAGCATGTAGCCTGGAATAACACTGAAGAGGTACAAAAGCTAGGATGAAGAAATATGCTGAGAAATAGGATGTATTTGAGATACGAATGGATCTATTTATAACTAGGTAACTCACATATTGCTGAGAGGCTGATTTTCTGGGTGGGATGCTTTTTTCAGGGATAGAACAACAGGAGATTTCCTATCATTAGGAATTACACCACTTTTAAGAAAGAGATTAAAGATATATGTTAACAGGCTAGCTTTGTGACAAGAAGATTTTTTAAAGTCCTTAAAGGACAACTACGGAAAGCAATACATGATCCCCCAGATTTACTAATCTTCCGTGCAGGACTAGTTTAGTCCTGCATGGAAGTGGCCATTTAGGAGCAGGACAGCAGTGTGCCATGCATATTAATTAAGGCGCCCTGCCTGAGCTCCTAATCCTACACAGAGCATGCAAGAGTGCAGGGGTGTGTATGAGAGCAGAGCTTTCAGAATATACACGCCCCCACAATGAAGAACAGCAGATAGGTGTCCGCATATCCCCAGCAACAACCCCCCATGTGTACAACAGCAATAGTAAATACAAATCAAATAAACAAAACTTTTTTTATTTTGAATCTGATTAAAGCTAACCATAGGTGCGAAGTTGTGCCAATCGCTTAGCTATGGTTAATGCAGCTTAAATGGCTGAAGAGGATAACAAGGAAGATATATGCAAATGAAACAGTATAGCAATAGTGTAGTGGGCAGAGTATTTGCCTTATGAGCAGGCATTCCCAGTTCAAGTCCCACTGCAGCACATTCCATTTTCCATGTCAAATCACGTTATGACCAATATTTTAGATGCATAACCTAGTAAATAACATATATTTGTGAACTGGAGTACTACATTAAATGCACATGTGAGGTGTCAGTGTCATAATGTTGCAAAGTCCACAGATAAACACATGTGCCCATACAGCATATGTACACAGGAATCATGGATACAAATGGGAGGTAACATGTGTAATAAATAACAACTGCATACAGCTTCCAAATCCCCCGCCTTCCCAGGAACCATTAGATATTACTGTCTAAATCAGTGCAATTGTAAGCAGGAGTAAGCACTACTAAGCAAGTGTAAGCAGCAATAAACAGTAGTAAGCATATTTAAGCACTAGTAAGTGAGTTTAAGCCCATTTGCATGGAGGTAAGCAATGCACACACAGGTTAAGCAATTCTGAAGCTAACTCTATGTAAGCATATTTAACCGGAGGTCAGCATTGCTTATCCTTGCACAAACATGCGCAAACCCGCTTACAACTGCTCAAAGGTGCCTTAATCACTCTGTATCCAATGACTCTTGTTCTGCCCAGCAGCACAATAAACAGCCTTGCAGGTCTTGAACCCAGGACCCTATACACTATAGTCACAGCAGTTAACCACCAAGCCATCACAGCAGTACAGAAGAATGAGGTATCCCCAAGCAAATTCTAACTATAGTAAAATCATACTGAACCTGTGAAAGCAATCAGTATATAGTCATATGTTCTATAACCCACTACATAACATAAATATATGAACTGGAGTACAGCACTAAGCCCAGATGTGAGGTGCATTTGTTATAGAGTGTTGAAGTCCCCAATAAAACACAAGGACTCCATACAGTGTACGTACACATGAATCATGGATGCCAGACATATATATATATATATATATATATATATATATATATATATATATATATATATATATAAGATGTAATGAATAATAAATCAATGCCAAAAAGAACATATAATGCAAAGTCTAATGTAAGCAATGCTAAACATTGCACAGGCCAGCTTAGGAGGTGTAAGCAATGTGTAGGCCAGCTAACTCATTGTGCCCAATGGTATACCCCATTAAACAATGCCAACATTAGGTAAGCAGATTTGCCCATAGCCTAGCCTTTTCAAAACTGACCAATCATGGAAAAGTGAGGGAAAATGGCCCTATGTAAACCCTACAGGTGGGAATACATCTCATAACTGGTTGTAGCTTCCCCTTGCAGGCACAATGGCAGAAAGGGGAGAAGGTGTGCAATTCTGGGTGCAGCGCTGGTGCATCCAGGAGTCCAGAGTCACGGCAAAACTCCTTGTCAAAGACCATGAGCAGAGACTGTGGCAGGGCCAGTACCAGGGTTACCAATATAAGGCAGAAGCCTGGGACCATCTTGCCCATGACCTCACCAGTACCACTGGCATACCCCGAACTGGTGAGCAGGTCAGGTATCACTATGCCGACTTGAAGCGACATAAAGTGGACCTCTTGGGGCAGTGGATCCAAGAGGCTAGAACAGCAGGGGCTGGTCCAGCTGTGTGTAAGTATCACTCCACTATGTGTGTAATAATTGCCAGTTCATGTATATCATGGATAGGTATGGCTAAATATTCCTCTTATGTCCCCCACAGCTGCAAGTGAGTGGGCCATGAACCAGGAGGCCCATGGAAGTTGCCTGGAGAGGTTGCAATTTGAGGCAGGTCAGTAATACTGTTGCATGTACTGTCATAGGAAATAAATCTAAAAGTATTAGTAAATGAATTGCCTGTATAAAACCTGTGTTGCTTAAGGCAAGTACCGCATACACCAGAGAATATGGCAGGAAGAGTCTCACATAGTTTGTATGTAAATAAAAGCATAATAGCCTGACAATAAAGGTCTAACTGCTGGACTGCATGTGTATACTCTGGTATGATATGGTAATGTAGATTTGCAATCACATAATAGTACTGTTGTATTAAGCACTGTTACCCACACTTGTGCACCATAAATAGAATGTGTAGGAATGCCTGTATATGACTGGTATAATCCCCAGAGGCCATTTAGTACAACTGAGACTGACACATAGACAGAAAACAGGGAAAAGGCAGACAACAAAACCCGAATAGCACATGCAACTGAGACATTAACTGTTGTATTTTTAGCACAAACAGCCATGGTTCGAATTCTGGAAGTAGTAGTAGTAGTCTGCATACCGAATCATACCCCACAACTGTACAGATATGTCCAGAATGTCCAGTAAAGTGGCCCAAATCTGTTGCCTGTCAACCTGTCCCCCTGGGAAATCAGTGGGATGATCCCAGATGTTTAGGCAGCAAACAGGAAATACAACTGATTGACACACATTTATGAGAACAAAGCTGGTACACTAGCAACTCCCCAAAAACCTTATGAGAGTAAGAAGCCATGTATGTCTCATTTATACCCCATGTTGTCAAGCTGTGGCCAGAGTATGTACAGTAACAGAGTGAGATGTATGTGCATAATAGTAATGTGGAATCTGGTACTGTGTGTGGCAACATTCAGGTAGCGCTAACAAACATTTCTCCCACAGGTCTGTCAGATACCAACACTGTGCCCAGAAATACAAGAATGATACCATGTACTGGTACTGTTTACTTTGGTATTGTATGGCATTGTGACTGATGCAGTTGCTCTGAATAATAAGGTATTACACATCACTGTTGCCTACACTGTCCTACAAAATATAATTGTCCAGGAAATACTGTATAAGTATGTTGTAATACAAGGTCAGAATGCAAAACCACAGGAGAATTATAAGACAGAAAGCAGATAGGATATATACAGCAATATCTATATAGTACACACAACTCTGATTGACAGTGTTTAAGTTGTAGCAGAAACAGCCATGATCTGAATCTTGGGAATGGAAGTAGGCTACATACAGAATCATACCCCACAACTGTACAGATAAGACCACAATGTCCAGTATATGGGCCCATATATGTTGCCTGTCCCCCTGGAAAGTCTCTGGGATGATGCTAGATGTTTATGGAGCAAACAGGGAATACAACTGATTGTCACACCTCTATGAGAACAAACCTGTCACTCAAGCAACTCCCCAAAATATTATGAGAGTAATAAGCCAAGTATGTCCCATCTACACCCCCATGTTGTCAAGCTGTGACAAGAGTGTGTACAGTAACAGAGTGAGATGTATGTGCATAATACTAATGTGTACTCTGGTACGTTGTATGGCAACATTCAGGTAGTGCTAACAAACATTGCTCCCACAGGTACGGCGGATACGAATACTGTGCCAAGAAATAAACAGCTTGATACCCTGTACTGGTACTGTTTACTCTGGTATTGTATGGACTTGGGAGTGTTGCAGTTGCTCTGAATAATAAAGTATCACTGATCACTGCCACCCACACTGTGCTACATAATATAACTGTGTAGAAAAGCCTGTATATGTGTATGGTAAGTCACTAATGGTTGAAGAGGGCAATAGTGTAGATATGTCCTGGTTCACCTGAATGTGGTCAAGACATGGCCAGAGTTTGTGTAGAAAGAGATGGACAGCTATGTGCACAACATCAACCTGGAAGCTGGGAGTATCTGTAGAAACAGTTAGTTAGTGTTAACAAACATTTCCTCCACAGGTATACCAGGTAAGAGCTGTATACTGAAGGTAAAACCAGTTCATGTATAAAGATGATGACAGCCACATCACTGTCCACACTAAGGCTATAGAGTAGTATAGTAATACTTGTAAAGTACAAATAACAGCAATGACTAGGAAAGTTATGTGGACTACAGGAATATACTAGTTGTTAATTGACATCTTCCTCCCTCACCCACCATATCTCCAACAATAAACTACATTTCCACCTCAACTGGTATGTAATGACTTCACTGTTCTGATGGGAATATATGTCCTGTTGGTTGATAACTATTTAAATCTGTTTCCATGCATGTGCTATATTGAAATAATCCAATATTGGTGGCATGGTGGCATCAATGTACCTGCATGTCATTGTTATAACCACTGTGATCCCATATATGCATGTGTTCCATTTGCTGTGCAACTGTTCCATATCTGGTGTCTGGGTTAATGGGAATATCCATGAATGCTGTTATACCTAACCCTGGAATGTGTTGACTATTACTAACCCACATATGTTGATAAAATTGAAATATTATAGCACATTTGGGAAGGCCGGTCCCAGTGGACCTACCTGTCCCACCTCAGCTGGTAATGGCACTGGGCACCAGCACATCTGCAGCCCAACCCAGGACCTCCTCGTCTGTTGGTTCTGCACCACCTTTGGGTGGAACCACTTGAGGGGATGGGGCTCGCCACCCCCTGGGAGTGGCACAGACAGGAACCTGTCACCAGTCGCCAGGTCCAGGTTGTGGTGCGTAGCGAGCTCAACCAGCAGTTTAAAGATCTGCTACGCCAGGTTGAGGGCCATGTGTCATTACTAGAGAGTCAGCCTGGCTCTGCAACTCAACTCCCAGCACATCCACCTTCGGGGCTGTGAAGGTGCAGTGGTGACTGCCCATGGGTGGGGACTTCAGTCCCATTGTTTCCACTAGGGGGCTCATGGGCTTCTGATTTCCCAACACCCCTTCCCATCAAGGTGTTTACCCCCCCACATGTGTAATATACCACCCCTGTATATATCCCTCCCCAACATCCCACTCACACCTGAAGAAAAAAAAAAAGGCAATCTGTTTCCCCCCCAAAAAATCTTGCCCCATACATAGATGTCCATTTCATACATGTGTCCACTGGACATGTAATCTGGTCTAACTGGCATCACGTCATATTACTGTTGTCCTCACTCCTCTCCCAGGGGTTTGAGTGTCCAAATCTACGTTGAAATTCAGTGTATATGTACAACTGTTGCTGTAGAAGAAATGGGCAGCTATGGACCTTCCCTACACCCTTCCTGCAAATCCCTAGCTATTTTCCCTACTGTCTTTCCCTCTTCATGACCCTTTCTCTTCACTTTCCTATTAACCCTTTTTCTTTTCTTTTAAAGAAATTAGCGAGGGGGTAAGCGAGAGTAAGCACTTTTAAGCAGCAGTAAGTGGGTTTAAGCCTGTTTGCACGTGGGTAAGCAATGCCTACACAGGTTAAGCAATTTAGAAGCTAACTGAGTATAAGAAACAGTAACTGGAAGTTAGCAGTACTTACCACCGCGCAAACCCATGCAAACCCGCTTAAAAGTGCCGTAATCACTCTGTATCCAATGGCTCTTGTTCTGCCTAGCAACAAAATAAACAGCCTCTGCATTGCTCAAACCAAGGACCCTCCATACCACAGCTAAAGTGGCTTACCACTAAGCCATGTCAGATATACATAACCCTGATGTTTTCACAAATATATCATCCAGCCTAGTCATACATCAGTATAGGGAATGTATTTCAACATGTAGATGTATGTGTGTGTGTGTGTGTGTGTGTGTGTGTGTGTGTGTGTGTGTGTGTGTGTGTGTGTGTGTGTGTGTGTGTGTGTGTGTGTGTGTGTGTGCGTATGTGTGTGTGTGTGTGTGTGTGTGTGTGTGTGTGTGTGTGTGTGTGTGTGTGTGTGTGTGTGTGTATATATATATATATATATATATATATATATATATATTAATATCTAAATAGATATAACATATCTATATATGTATATATATATATATATATATATATATGTGTATATATACATATATACACACATATGCAGACATTTATAGATATATATGTCTACATCTGTATGTATATATATATATATATATATATATATATGTATTTATATATATATGGACATACATCTGTAGATAAAAATGGGAACATAAGAAAAACATATATGTCTACATGCACTATTAATGGGGTTGAGAGGCCCCATACAACATATGTCTTGTACGAATAGGTATCCCCCCCACAGCCAAACACGTCTGCCCTGCAATACACTACCAACTGTTGCAGATCCCATAACCAGGACCTGACATGACATGGGCACAAGATGTTAACAGTACTCCATCCCACTTGTATGATGCCAGGCTGGTATCAGTAACATATCATGCAGTACAGTCTGGCTCCCATAGGGAATGTACAATGTGGAAGCACGCAACATCCCTAGGATACATATACATATACATATACACAGACACATATATGTGAATACAGATAAATATATATATAAATATATATACACATATATATATATATATATATATATATATATATATATATATATATACATGTGTAACTACACATACACACGCAGAGATATTACAGGAAGATACATATGAAGAAGGTGCACACAATACGGAACAGTCACTATGCCTACAGTTACCACCTTACCAACTGGACACTGCATGAGCCACCCATACAAATGACAATCATTGCCTGCAACATATACCCACAGACAGGTCAAAGGGTATAACATCACACACAGGTTTGCATAAGTGGGAAAGCTTTATTTGTGTACTATTACAGTTGTATATGTCATGTCATATAGCTGTTTAGACACTGACATCCATATAAACAGAGTAATGCTGGGGTTGGGAGGGTGGCCTAATGGTTAAGATGTTTGCCTTACAAACACAAGGTGCAGGGTTTGAGTCTCACAAGGGATAATTGGCTAGTCTTAAAATGGCTTACAAGGGCAGTTAGCCTAGTACTAATCTATGAACCTATAAATAAAAATCTATGAACTTATAAATAATGCAACTGTGAGACAGTTATAGTCATACAGTAGTCTGGAAAGGTTGACATATGCTGCTGTCCAGGTCGAGACCTTCAAGTAATACAATAGTAAAGACAGACTGGGCCACAGTATACCAAACAATCAACAGTAAGTAATGCAGATGTATAGTTCAGCAGCCTCTATCGACACTGTGTACACAATCCCTAGGGGGTAAAGACCTCAGTTGACACAATGGGATATTACTGTTACATAACAAGGCATAAATGATACTATCACAATCAGACTGCCAAATAGAACAGTCTGTATGGCAGGAGGCAGTAGACCTGCATTTACCCAAGGTGGATTGTATGGTAATGTACATCCAGATACCTTAAGGCAGTTTACCCCTGATACCCCATATGTTGTAACAGCCTAGGTTAGCTATGTGGCACCCCCCCCCCATCAAGACTCAATAATACAGGGCCATATACCACTGTTACATACACTGGTCTCTGGAGTGCAAAAGGGAACACATGTATTCTGTAGGTGAAGCCCACACATATATCTCCCCAACCCCATAGTATGTGTGGGGGACACAACAGCAGTGGACTAATGGAAGGAATGACAGCATGACATACTCATAGCCCACTACAGAACAACCGCTGACAGCATGTCATATTTCCAAAGCCTGGTATGTAGGTGGAGGACAAAGGCTGGAACACAGGCCCATATGTATAAAACTGTTGTCATACACTAAGCAAGTCGCTGGCATTACAGGATAGTCTGCAACATACCCTTAGTCAGAAATATGAAGTTAGAAACAAAAATGGATGTAGCCATGTACTGATAAGACTCAACACACACACTGCCAGTAATATATCTGACACAAGACCTGTGTGGTGGACAGACAAAACATAATAGGCACACCTCTGGCCATCAAGAGGATAGGCCCACATTTGAGAGCTATGCAGACAGACTGCATTCCAAGTTAAACTAGTATGTACACACAAACCCTGCAACACCTGTGGTGTACAATTCATACAACAACTCTAATCACACTTTGTCTGTAGTTCTGGATACTCCTACAAATATGTAGCTGGCCTAAGTGTGCAGGGTCTCCTGTAAGACATAATGCTACCTGCTGTCTGCAACACTGATGCCCACACATGGGAAGGATGTCCATCATACAGAAAAGGTAAAGGGACCACACTCACATGATGTAGGGATTTATAGTACTTGGTTGCCATGACGGTGGTAATTGGAAGTGCTGTGCAGCATGCTGCATGCAGGTAGCAAGTGAAGGCCACTGATTGATGCAGAGGCCATCACCTGATCATGTGCATCACCTACAAAATCCATGCTGCAATCTATTCAAAGCAGCTCAATCCATTTACTGGAGAGAGACCAAGACAGAGAGAGAGTGAGAGAGAGAGTGAAATCCAAAGACAAAGCAAAAAAAAAAAAAAAAAAAAAAGAAAACAACAAAAAAGAAAAAAAACAAATACATCCAGCAAACTATACAGAACAGACATCATTCCCACAACAGGTATGTGAAGTATATATGCATTTAATTGAATGCAGTACTTGGTCCATAATAATGAGATAGATGATGTGGAATTCTTTATATGTGCCATCAGGTGTTGTAAAGATGTTCAGCTAAACAACTGCTAAGGGCAATAGAGTCCATCCCTGCAGGTAGTCGGCCATACCTCTCAACTGTGCAGAGCAGCACTGACTGATACGATGTAAACCATCATAGTGTGTGTTGTGTAATGGGAAGTATGTATATTACATGGCCAATAGCTGGTGGTGAAAGTAATGCCATTATGATGGACACATGGGATCCTCAGCCCACGCCTTGCAGGTACTCAGGTTAGTCTGTATTGTAGCATGCAGGAATACCATAGGAGTGTAATAAGGTTACCTGCAATCTGGCCCTACATATATCCCCCCTAATTTCAGGCTATGTCCATATGTGGCACCTGTCTGTGTTGTAACAAGGCAGAACAGTGCAGCTGTGCAGGAAGGGGTCGTGAGATTGTCGACTTGATGTCTAAATGTACCCCACAAATAGGTATGCAAATGTGTACATATATATATATATATATATATATATATATATATATAATGGGAACACTACTAAATATCAAACTTTTAAAATCTCAGATTTCAAAAGCTTGAGACCATGTAAACCACACATTACCAAAAGACGAAAAGCACGAAATTCAAAATCCCGATGTTAAGGGATTTTGAGTTAGTGCTTCTGGTGTTGCGGTTCAGGTAAGTGTGTGTGTAAGTGTGTTTGTGATGGGCTTTAGTGTGTGTGTGTGTGTAAGTGTGTGTTGTGACTGTGGTGTGTGTGTGTGTGTGTGTGTGTGTGTGTGTGTGTGTGTGTGTGTGTGTGTGTGTGTGTGTGTGTGTTTAAGTGTGTGAGGGGCTGTAGTGTGTGTGTGAGTTTGCCTTGTGTGTATGTTTGTGTGATCTCGGAGTTAGAATATTAAAGTAGGGGTGTGTGGGAAGCATAGCCCCCCCACATGAGGAATGCAGGGGGGCAAAGCCCCCCTGCTTAGCTTTAGTGTAGGGTGGTTTGTTTGGTTATGGGGAGAGGCTGTGTGTATGTCTGTGTGTGTGTTGTATGTATGTAGTACTTTTGCGATTTTGAATTTCGTGGTTTTTAACATTTCGGTAATGTGGGGTTTCAGGCTTATAGTCTCGGTATTTTGGGCTTCGGGATTGTGTAATTTCGGGATTCAGTAGTGAATCCATATGTAATATATATATATATATATATATATATATATATATATATATATATATATATATATATATATATCTACATGTTGTTGTATCTTTCGGCTTATCCCGGTTAGGGGTCGCCACAGCGGAACTTCAGTCCGCTAATGTTTGTTAGTGGATTTTTACATGCCAAGTTACCAGCCCTGATGCACAACCTTCAATGAAGGCATGCCCATTCACACATGCCTCCACACAGAAGATGCTCTAGCTGAAAATCGAACGGGACAACGTCTTGCTGTGAGGCGACAATGCTACCGCAGCACCACTATCCTGTATGTCCACAAATATACAGATAGCCATGTGTAGGCATATATATGAGCACATATATACAGAATCACCTATATCTACACATATATAGATATATACCTATATGCACATGTCTACATATATGCAAACACACACACAAACATATATGTATGTGAGTACATGTTCCCTATATTACTACCACAGTGCTGCATGCTATGTTTGAGGAAACAGCACACATAGCAATACACACAGATATCTACAGCTGTCAATGTATGCAACATGGATAGGTATGTCATATATGAACCCCTTGTTGGGACCCCATTTCCCTTGTCTGTGAAGTATGGAATGGGAATATGGGGAAGTATGTCAGGTACAGTTGTGGAGGAGGTCAGGGTTGGTAGATATAGAGGACAGTCTACAGGGGTGGTATGTGACATGTGGTAGTTAAACAGCCTGGATGGTGTGTGTGGTCTGTGATGTGGATGCCCCATGGGCCCCAATATGGACACAATGGGAACAAGCTTTCCACCCACTGCTATTCACAACAGCAGTCCACATCCTGAAAGTGTCTGGCCTGGAGGCTGAGCAGGAGGAGCATGTCAGCCCTGTGAATATGCACTGGGTGCCTCAGAGTGATGTAGCACATCCTACATGTGTTTGTGGAGCCCATTACAGAACAGACCCTGGACCTGACCTCAGGGGACAGGAACATGTCTGTGTGTGCTCCTGGAGGGGGTCAACATCCCCTCGGTTGGTTCCACCTGACGGTATTGATGGATCAGTACTTGAGGAGGCCCCAGCATGGGACACACATGTGATGTGGCTGGGTAACATGGGCAGATGGGTTTGGAGAGGTGGTTCTGCTGGGCAATAGTACATATACAAGCTAACTGTTATAGAACATATGTTGATAGTAATAGTCTACACAATCCTGGAACATGTCCATCAGCATGCATAGATATCCCCAATAACACAGAATGTCAGATGTGCAGCAAAAGCAGCCATGCCACAGGCATATATGGAAGCATAGTGGCCCTGACAATGGCATACAGGTGAATAGTCTGTAACAGTCCAGCAATGATAGTGTCCACACAGGGAACATGGCTACAAACACATAGCACAAAATGTGGTACAATACAATATCTGTCCCACTGGTTGGTAAGCTGTAGCCATACCTAATGAGTTGTGTGTATAGTTTGTTGTCGTTGACATGGTGGGGGGATGACAGAGATGTGTCTTAAGAACTGTGGTAACCTTGCTGTATGATTTGCTCAGACCTGTTTCCATCTTTATGTCTTTCAGGCAAGATGTTACATGCACCCATCCCATTGTATACAGCTGCTGAAAATGAAGTAGTGCTTACCTATTTAATCCAGCGTTGACCTGTCCTGTTTGGCCAGGCCACCCATGATCAGCAGGACCGGACTGCCCTGTGGACCGACCAGGTCCACAGGGTCAATGATGTCGGACTGCACAACCGCAGTTATGAGCAAGTCCGGCGTCATTGTTCTGACCTGCTTCGTAATGTCCGTCGGCATGTTGCTGCAGTCCAGGAGGATCATCTTGCCACAGGAGTGGCCATGCCATCCATCCCCCCATCATGTGTGGAGGAGGTCCTGGCTAGCCTTTTAGCACCTGCTCATCTGGTCACACACCAACTGCCAGACACATTTGTGGAGGTGGGTGCCACCTACACAACGGCTGAGGAGCATGCAGGTAAGGCAACAGGGCACATCCTTAGACCACTGTTGCATATACCTCCACATTGGTACAGGTAGAGCATGCATATCTGACATGTCGTAGATATATTTTGTTGCTGCATAGTAGTGATAAACAGATGTCCATATGTGGTAATATTGTGAAAATGCACTGTTGATGTATTGTAATACTGCACCCACTCTGTAGTACTGCCACAGTTGTGGCCACTGACTATGCATCTCTCACCCTCTTATGTAGGTCCCTCTGGGATACCACCAAGGCAGCAGCCTGTAGCTGGTGAGTATGGTTTATGTAGATGCTTGCCAATACACTGATCATGTAATGGCTATGGTATATGCCATGCACACATCTAACACACCTACCCAGAATGCATGATGTACATGTGCATGTATTGTTGCTGTGAAATGCATGGCATCACAAGGGTGACCATGATGGGGTATTTGAAGTGTGTTTCAAACACCTGCATGATAACTAACATCCTGTCATTGCAGAATGAGTCCACAGGGAGTAACATAATAGTGGGAGAAGTGGCCTACAGTAGGGACATGTTTGGAACAATATCCATATACAGTGCAACACCACTGTATATACATGTAGGACAATGGCAACCACTGCAGAGATACACTATGGCATAAGGCATTACAGTGGTTCACATTATCAGCTGGGACTAGGCTGTAACATGTGTTCAGTGTATGGGACACTGCAAAGTGTCACACATGTGTAGGGCTTACTCGTCATGTATCTGCAAAAAGGCTGAAGGAAGGTGGGGGGGAGTCAGCATGACATACCAGTGCACTGCAGCAGGAACCCTAAGGAGGCTAAGAATGGCTGAATCTACACATAGTCAGGTTCAGGTCCTATGGCAACCGTAACCCTACCTCCACAGAAATAGGGATGGCAGTGTGTGAACACCAAGGTATGTGCACACGAGTAGAACTTGCAATCATACAGAATAGGGGGACATGTGTAGGGCAGACTGAACATACACTGGCAAATGCAGATGGCCTATGCTGGTATACCCCTGCCAGGAGCAGTGACTGCTGTAGTACACACAATAAGAGGTGCAACAAACCGTCATGATAAGGGTGTGCACATATATGCCCACAAGGTGTGTATGCATTGCGGTCAGCATCCGCACACCTAACACATTCCATAGACACTGCATGTGAAAGTACAGGACATATGTCACATATTGGGCTCATGTACTGCTAAGATATGTGGTGATGTGGTCCCATGGCAGATCACGGCATGGGTGCGTCATATCAATAAAGTTGTGTACACCCCCATAGCCATGGTATGCTCTGATGGTTGTCAGTGTAAAAGTTTTGGGTTAGTCAAAAATGGTCCGCTGATGTTGAGAGCTGTGAATCACATATCAGGCATTCACAACTGGCCACATATCATACCAGGCATGTGTTGCTGGAAAACATAGGGGCTGTAAGCATTAAAGCTGACATAACCAACACAGTAGTACACATACAGCAATGGGCTGTACACCTGTGAGTTATGGTGCACAGTACATGGCAGGGTGCAGAACAGATGCACAGCAATACTGTGTTCATGGGTGCAGTGGTATCCAGGTGAAGGGGCTTCACCCAGTGAAACAGTACATGCATCATACACATGTATACTGTTGCCAGCATGGATTGACTATAGCTGCAGTGCATGCTGTCGGGTACCATATGTTATGCATGTTGACAGAGGAGTAATAGGAGGACTGTGTGTACTATCATTGTGCAAACTCACCTATATGTGTATGTGTGTGTGTCCTGGTGGGTAGTTAGTTTGTCTCTAGGGTCACTCTGGTGAAGTGGAGGGAGGTTGATGCATGTAGGATGCTTATGTGCATGTATGTGTTTTTGTGTTACTGGCCATGTATGCACATGTGTGATTGTGGGATGTTCATACAGCAGTACCTCCTCTGGGATCATGCAGTCCATGTACATGGACTGCCACATTACACACCAGGAATACTTGTCATGTGTGTAATCACAGGACAGCTGGTAGTATAATATGGTGTGTAGCAAGGAACAGGCATCGAGAGGGAAGGTAGACACCAGGTACACCCTTAATATCACATACAACAGAGAGGTCACCTACAACCCACACATGCACCACTACAGATGCACTGGGGAAGTACTAGTCAACACCAGGGAGTGTATCCAAATATTACAGTTGTCACATGATAGGCTGAATGAGCAACATACCTGGCATGTACTGAGCATTACATACACATGACACACCAGTGCGTGATATTATGGATAGAACATAGTAGCCCACACATATATGGGCCATGCTCATGATGTCCGGACATACAGTGGGTACATACTGAATGACAGCAGTGAGGCCATATAAAACCACTACACACAGGTCAGGCAGGTAATGTAGTAACAGGTCTTGTGTTGTGACCACTTGTGTGGGCATTTAGAGAACTGATATGTTAATGAGTGGTATCAATGTGTGTATGTTAACAAGTGTGATGCAGGATGGGGTACCACATGGACATATATGTGGGACTGTCTGTAAAGCCATGGACAGGCAGGTATTATGGAGGTGTGTGTGTGTGTGTGTGTGTGTGTGTGTGTGTGTGTGTGTGTGTGTGTGTGTGTGTGTGTGTGTGTGTGTGTGTGTGTGTGTACTGTTAAGGCAATGCTGTACAGGTTTTAAAGTGCATTTATTGTTTTCCTCCACAGGTGTCAAGGTGGGTCAGGGTCCCTCCTGCATGCAATTTGATGTTGGTGTCCATACAGACACCGAAGATGATGATAGAACTGTTGAGGCACAGGTGGAGTTGTCAGGGGCTGACACTGCATCAACATTTGACATCCCCCTTTTAGCCACCCCAACCCTGCACACAGTTTCAGTGCCAAATCATACCCCATCACCAGTGGCCATAGCAGAGGGACAGCTGGCATTTGGTGGCAGTGCACAGGAAAGTGTAGTAACCATGCCTACTGTGCCCAGTTGCAGCAGGCATAGCCAGATGCCTGGTAGGGCACCACATAGGCAGATGTCCTAGAGTGCTCATGGTAGGGCCACTGGACATCATGCCCCTGGCAGAGGCAGCATAGCTCGTACCAGCAGGTGCATGTTTCAGGCTGTAATGGAGGCACAGGCACTTATCGAATGTTACACCAGACAGGGCCTGAGGCTGCAGAGGGCTGCTCTCACATCTGCAAATGACAATACCCGTGAACTGGCTGGTGCCATTTGTGCATTAACTGAGTTCATGGATAGACGATCTGGTGAGATGCTGACCCTCATCAACTGTGGTCTGTCAGTGCTTGGACATGTAGTGGGAGTGCAGCGACGGCCGTGTGGATGTAGGCCAGCAAAACCAACAGCTGTCAGTCAACGTGGATGTGCTAGGACACCAAGGGGCACTTGTAGTGGCAGTACCAGCCCTGGCAGTGTGGAGGGGGTGCTGTCCACATCACACCACAGCAGGCCGTGTGCACATGGTCCTGGCCATTCCCAGGAGGGGCCTGGTAACAGTGGACATTTGTCATCAACAGGTGAGAGTAGCACATCGAGGCCTGTACCTGGACATGCCCATGGAACCCCTGGCAGGTACAGTCTGCATGTCCTTGGCCAGAGGTAGTGAACTGCACACCCTGCCAGGTATGGTCTGCAGCTGTTCATAAACAGCTGTGTAGGGCAGCCACATGGCAGAACTGTGCACATGTATACCCACACACTATATAAACAAACCTCGAGCAACCCCATACCTACACACACCACAGCACCATGCCCAGCTCACGAAAGTACACCCCTCACCCACACACATGGTGTCAAATGTATGGCTCACCCTCACCCTCTGGCAAACCAACATCACACCCTGTACATATGATGATACCTGTGCCAATCTCTGTCATCCATACCATCAATGCAGGGACAGGCTAATATGGTTTTGATGCACACAGTGACTGTACTACAGTGTACCACAGTACTACAGTGTAACATGTTGTAATGAGTAAAGTGTAATGCATATATGGCAGGTAGTGTAGCCATCCAGCAATGATGCATTATAGCTGTTAGTAACACTGGTTGGTTGTGGTCTCTATAATGTTATCCATTTGTGTTGTAGGTGTACATATGTCTGGTCTGCAGTCATATTCCTCAATGGGGTATGGCACTGTGGTGACACCATGGCTGTGACATATCTGGGGTAAAGTTGAACACATGTCATAGATTACTAAAATGGTTATCGCATGTGCCACATGGATAGGTGCCCACTAAGGCATGTATACCCTGCATCCTGATGTAGACCCATCCACATACACACACAGTTACTCGGCAACACTGGGACTAGAACCCTACCTAACTATGTAGTGATACTGAAGTGTGTGGCTTACATTGCACCCACCACACAGTGTTTAGGGTGAGATGTGTCCCAGGTTATATGTTACATGCAGAACATCCCCAGACATGTACAGTATGCTAATGGGGATGTAATGGGTGTATATGGACAATACATAATGTGACATACCTTCAAATACACATTAACAGACACATAACAGGAAGACACACATCTGAGATACCAGGGCCTATCGCTGCTAACTAACTTGAGTGTGTGTCCAATGTGTTACTGGTAGGCTGCACATAGCACATGCATAACTGGATTGGATTGTGGTATCAGTTACCTGTATGGTTAATGGTGACAGTGAAACCATAATGTGATACATGGGACATATACCGGGTGTACCTTGGTGTAATAACAGTATGCACAGCACCCACATCCTCCAGTGGATATTGTACTCTCTGAAACCCATGATGACACTCTTCCATACCCAACATTACACATTGGCTGGGACTGCGATACAACCCCTAGTATACCGCAACAGTGGTACTACAGGGATATGCAGCTAATGCACATGCCACACACACACATAGTAGGGTGTTGCATTGTCATGCCTCACCTATGGGCAGCAACAACACTATCTGTACTACTGTGTGGAAATGTGTATTGTAATAGGAGTATGTGGCTTCAGAATGCTGTACCCTACAGATATACGGACATGCACAACTACACACACATGCCAGAACACAATGGGTATCCGATGCCTATCAACTCATTTGTAAAATACTGTTGTGCTGGTACTGCAAGGCTCATGTAGCCGGTATGGGGAGGAGCTAAACAGGGTACATGTAATGTCTCATACAGCAGCAGCTACAACTGACTGTGGCAATGGGTGTTGTGTTGGTTGTGAAGGCCCTCATGGTATTCCCAAGTACAGGTGTACTAACACACAGACACTGCTATACTCAGTCATGCACATGTGCACATGTGTCAGTACAGGGATGCATCACTGCAGGTAGTCATAGCTGTGTACCTAGCTATTGTCCAAGGGGAGATGGGTTGTGTAGGGGTTGTGTGTACAGTGGTGTCCTGCCACCTGCCAGGTGGCAGCAGGCAATCTATTGATAGACACTATTGTGGTGACCCTCAGAGTGAGAGTGACATGCATCAGCCAATCCTCCAGGTGCCTCCTGCACATGGCCACTGAGGTGATCAAGTTGACATGTATGCAGCATGTATTACAACACATGGTTAGTGTCTGTGATGGAGGCCTGTACCCAAGCACATTCTGTTGACTGTGGTAGTGTAGTGGAGGTACCCACGGCATGTGGTGCATACAGGGTCACATCTTCTATATGTGCCAGTTCTTACACAGCTGGGCAGACATGTCAGTGTCAATTAAGCTTAGGTTACCTGTACATATCCCAGCAGGATACCTGCCATCTGCACATCTGTATAGGGACTGACAGTCTTCAGTTTGGCAAGTAGCTATGCAGTAGGATGAGTGTGTTGACAGATAGATGTTTGACAACAATATGTATGCCATAACTACATGTCAGAAGCCCTCACTAACATGTGCTGTACAGACGGTAGTCTACAGTAACATTCCACATGATGGATCATTACCCATTAAGGGGTATAGGCTCTATATCACATAATCTAACTTCCAAAATTTCGAACACCATAAGTTTGAACTTGGAAGATTGAAATGTGATAACATCAAAACATCAGAACAGCAACATTTTTTTCCCAGGGAACTTTGCTGTTCTGAAACACACACACAGAAACACACACACACAACACAAGCACACCAAAAACCTTATAAACCTACACTAAACCTTACATACACAACTATCTATGCACTAACCTTAACCCAAACTTTAACGCTAAGGTCTGTCACTATCACACACTTACCTTACCTGCACCCTAACCCTAGGGTCCATCACTATCTCACACTTACCTTACCCGCACCCTAACCCTAAAGTCTGTCACTGTCACACACTTACCTTACGTGCACCCTAACCCTAAAGTCCATCACTATCACACACTTACCTTACCCGCACACTAACCCTAAAGTCCGTCACTATTGCACACTTACCTTACCCGCACCCTAACCCCAATGTCTGTCACAATCGCACACTTACCTTAACTTGTTCCATAACTTTCACACCACAGTGGAGAAAATGTCGAAGCCATAGAAATGTCCAACCGAATTCTTTCCCTGGGAGAGAATTCAGACTTCTGTGGCTTCAACATTTTCAACTTTCAAACTTCCAAGTTCAAACTTCTGGTGTTCGACCTTCTGGAAGTTTGATTACGTGATAGGAACCCGGGGTATATACTGTGACACAGCTCATATACCATGGATACAACAGGGAGGCCTCAGTGTGCAGCTATGCCTGCATGTGTGCCTGTTGTCAGTACTACATTTAGCACTCTGCTCTTGCCTGGATAAGCACCGTCAACTGTAGTAATGTCATGATGCACTACATGCCAGTGTGACAGCACATACCCTGGGCTACTACCCCTGTATGTGACACATTCACATGGATAACAGTGCTGTACAGCCCTCATATATGTCTGTGTCCCTCACATGACACTCACACCCCTTGCTACTGTAATGACAGCACATAGGCGCATGTATTGTACATGGAATTATATACACTTATTACAGATGTCATTACCCTGCTATATTATCAGACTGGGTGGCATGACCTGGTTACTAGGGCTAAGATATACTTAGCAAGTATTAACATTGCTGCAATATAACAGCTGAGATGATTTGCGCATTGGTAAGCGAAATCTACACTGTGTAAGCGCCCGTACATTTACCCATAGCTTACCACCACTTAGCTTCAATAAAACCCATGCAAACTCATTTAAAGCTGATCAAAACTGCCATAACCACTCTATATCTGACAGTCCTTATTCTGCCTAGGAACAAAATGAACAGCCCTTGCAGGTTTTGAAACCAAGACCCTGTAAACTAAAGTCATAACACTTAACCACTACACCATAACCACTGAGAAAACAGCTGTTGTTTTACCAGTATAGCTGTCAATACACATATTGAGTAGTATGGAACAATTGCCTTTACTTCCTAAATTGTGCAGTCCTTGTTATTAAAATGACTGTTGCATCACATATGTTGTTTTATCATAATGTACACACAGCAGATACATACGGTGAGATACAGCTGGAAGGGTATACACAACTGTGAGGTTTACACATTACATGAATATGGTTACATACATATAATAGGTCTATATATGTCTGCATGTACATACACATGTATACTCATACATATGTCTGTATACACATCTGTATAATGCAGCATATATATGGCCATGTGTACATCTCTTCGTATGTACATATATATATATATATATATATATATATATATATATATATATATATATATATATATATATATATATATATATATATATATATATATATATATATATATATATATATATATATATATATATATATATATGTGTGTGTGTGTGTGTGTATATATATATATATATAGGTAGGTATAGATATATGTATACAGATCCTGTGTGTACAGATAAGCCTAGTTACGTTGATATATATGTAGATATCTATAACTATATGTGCATACATATTTATTCTGATATACCTACTACTGTCAATATATATATATATATATATATATATATATATATATATATATATATATATATATGTAGATATCTATACATATATGTGCATATGTATCTCTATCTATATGTATGTATCTGAGTGTTTTATATATATATATATATATATATATATATATATACACACATATATACATATCCATCTATGTATGTTGATATGCAAATGCATATATATCTATACAGATATATGGATAATTATATATACATATATGTTCACCGTATATCCTGAACATGGAGTGGAGCCCTGCCTCAGCCCCAATAGTCCCAAATTCATAGTGCAAGGGGATGCCAGGTAAATATTGCAGGTATATTTGTAGACTGTTTCTACTGTAATAGGGATTGTCTTCACAGACATGGTATGTGTGGGAGGTCACATCTGCTTTTAACATGTGTGCCATTGGCTACTGACAGACATCCTAAGGACATCATAGTACACTACCACTGCTAGAACAGTAATGCTCCTGTGGACTACAGCAGAGATATGGTCAATATATGTGGACAGTCTGACACACTCTGGGTAGTCCAGAGGTATACACAGAACCCCTTAGTGCAAGACATGTGGACCAAGCCTGACAATGTTAATGTTTACAGCCATGTAGATGGGTATAACATGTAACTAATGCTATACATTTGCATTAACACACCCCTGTCTGTCCTGACACATAATAACCACTGGTGCAGAGGTGCCATGGTCACATGCTACCCACTAGTTATTGACATACATCTGTACAACATCTCACTGCTTTGTCTGACATACATGACTGTTATGGTGGCCTGGCAGCAGCACATCTGGCAAGTATGGCATCTCACTGGGTAAGTACGCTAAGCTGCTAGGCATGTAACAAAGCACTGTGCAGGCTACAGGTTGACTGGCTCAACACTGGCCTACATTTCCTATGGGGGATACACATGTACCTGCATATATAGCAGGTTCTACAGGCATGTCACAGCACAGAGTAACAGACACCTGTTTGAAAGTGCACAACCACAACCAATGTGAACACAGCCACATATGATAAGCTAGCATAATATTACAGTATATGGACTATTTGTTCAACACCATCCTCATATGTGCCACTCAAACACTATCCCTACATATACTGGTCTGCTACACAGTGTGGTCCAATACTTGTCTGTGGTATGGGACATGTGTGTATTTGGCCCTACAAACATGTAAGACGACAGGATAACATACAGTGGAGCAGCATGTAACATCAGATAGAACAGGACCAAGAACAATGACATCTACCACAGTCTGTACACAGGTCAAGGTACATATTAACAATACACACACTGTCAACAACCACCGTAAGTACACAGACCTCAGTACTGTACACACAACCACAGAATGTCCAGGTTATGTCATCAGATATAATCCCTACTATACATAACATGTGTAGCAGTCTGATATCTCACTGGCTTGTTATCAGATATGCTGTCAATAAATATGGTGTACATCACATATACACCTCTTACTGCATTACATATGTACAAAGGTTGACAGAGTTGTGGCTGGAGGCACAAACACAGGGCCATTATTGACATGGTGTGATAACCTCATACATTTACTGTTGTAACAGGGTTTGTGGCAACATATGTCCTATGAGGGATATGAAGTCAGTAACTCTCACGGCTGTCACCATCTACAGACTGCAATCCTCACACTACCTTCTGCAGTTCACAGATAGGTGCTCTGTGGGTAAAATAAGAAACAAAAGTCACCACACACTGCCCAGTCTGCAGATGACCCTACAGATGGGGGTTTCCTCATAAACATAGCACTGACATAACAGGTATTAAAACATGTAGGGCAGCCATATTCACACACATCCTGCTAAACCAGCATTACTCCAATTGCAGTATAGCAGCACTTACAGTCTGTAGTCAAGTTAGGTACATCCCCCTCCTGTGTGTTGGCCTGTTTCTGCAGTGTATGTTCTTAGAGGTAAATCCCCAATCCATCTGTGATGCTGTTTGCCAAATAACAGATCTAGTTCCTGCTCACAGTGAATGAAAAGGCCCAACACCAACATGATGTTTCTAGATATTGGAGTGTGTTTCCATGCAATTGGCTGTGAGAATATTCCCACAGCTGTTCCACATGCAATCAGCTAGAGGATGGCTGCAATTAGTGCAGAGGCCATCAGCTGATTATGAGCATCACTTACAATACACATGCTGCTGGTTAAGCAAAGCAGGTGTAAGTCTCCACATTCACCAGAGAGGGAATGAAAGTGGCAGACAGAGGTAAAGATAAGTCAGGGAGGGGTGGGAGAGTAAAAATTAAGCATGATTGTGTCACACACCTACCAGTACAGGGTATCAAACTCCTGACAACTATGTAGTGCTATCACATGTCTATGCAGTTATTGGATGTTCCACATAGGTTGCATGTTGAGAAGTTCTCCAAACGTATATGTGATGGTGGGTGACATCTGCAACAGTGATATGATAGCTATACAGTAGGTGTAGTACACATGCCTGTCCGCATGAACAGATGTCAGCATCAACACAGCCACACTCCCACATGGATGTACACACATTGACACACTTGGCAGGGCCAGGAATACAGCTCATCACTATTTAGTTTGCCACAACACAGTACTGTGCACATTTCACATGCACCACAGGGGTCATAAAGAGGTTATATGGGCAAAGGG
The DNA here is from genome assembly GCF_019279795.1 of Protopterus annectens. Classification (NCBI taxonomy): domain Eukaryota; kingdom Metazoa; phylum Chordata; order Ceratodontiformes; family Protopteridae; genus Protopterus; species Protopterus annectens. The sequence goes on from NC_056743.1 coordinate 1,242,496,397, forward strand.
TATGTGGAGGTGTCTGACATCAGACAGCATGCTTCAGTAAGCCAATGGGGCTATTGGGAGTTATAGTGAGTGTGGATGTGGTCATAGGCATCATACAGCACACACACAGACACAGGGTGCCAGTACTGACATGCATGGGTGCATTGCTTCATGGGTGTGTAATGGTCACTGTGCCAGATGGCTGTACAAGACTAGGTGATGGATATACCTTGGCATCAGGCCACATGAGAATGGTCTGCAGTGTGGCTCAGGGGTGTAGTGTCTGGATTTTCCCACACAGGTGGGTATTGTATTCACCATCCAGTCACCTGGGTAACTATTGCATGCGGCCAATGCTGTGCATTGCTTGCCATGTATGTGTTCCTTAGTCCATGACATGGACGGTGTCTGGGATATGCACACCTCCCACATGCATGTACAGTGACATGTGGAACTGTACCTGGGGTGTCTGGCCCATGTTGTGTACACAGATTGTTATCAGATGTGCCAGTCCAGGCCTCATGTGGTGGGAACTGTTAATGGACAGCAGGTTGACCCTGCACCTGCATTGATAGCATTATACAGGCATTCCCTGGTGCCCTCTGTGCCCCACTACAATCACACCATGGTTACTATCAGTGGACAATATGCAGGGTACTACCAACATAACAGCTGTTGCCTAGGCAAGTGTGTGTGTGTGTGTATGAGACATGAGTTGAGAGAGTTCTCTGGGTAATATAAGGGTTTCAAACTTTGTTCACCTAGCTTTGATGTTACATGTAGGGGTATAGATTTGCACCCCATCCTCTCGGCTATTTCACATCTGTTATCCCCATATGGTGGACATTGTGAATTATACTAGGGCCACCATATAAGAAATTTGCAAAACCTGCTTCACATTGGGTCGAGTTGTTGCACACTCTCAACCACCTCCACACAGGATACGAATGACAAACACAGACACAGACACACACACACACACACACACACACACACACACACACACACACACACACACACACACACACACACACACACACACACACACACACACACCTGTCATGTCTGGGATTATAACTCCTACCTAGCTAGTTTATTACACTACAGCACTATGCAGTTATAGGACATGCCATTGAGATTACTGGAGTTCTCTTTCCTCCAAGTTGTATTTCACAGTGAATGATATCAGCAGGATTGCCTAAGGAGGGCATTTAAATTGTAGTGAGCACAACTAGCCTAAAATGCATTGCTCCCTACACAGACATAGAAACACACACAAAAACATCCACAACTGCCATGTGTGGGAATAGAACCCCTACCAGAGTTCTATATCACACTACAGCATTAAGCTGTTATAGGATGTGCCACAGGGATTACTGGAGTACTTCTTCCCCAAAGGTGTATTTCACAGTGAATGGCATCGGCAGGATTGCCAAAGTAGGGCATTTGAATTGTAGTGAGTGTGACTAGTCTAAAAAGCATTGCTCTCTCCACAGACAGAGACACACACACACACACACACACACACACACACACACACACACACAGTTGCCATCTCTGGGATTAGAACTCCTTCCTAGGAAACATATTACACTACATAGTACGCAGTTATGGGAAGCGCCATGGAAATTACTGGGCTGCACTTTTCGTAAAGGTGTATTTCACAGTGAATTACATCAACAGCCTTACCAAAGTATGGTACTTAAATTGTAGTGAGTGTGACTAGCCTAAAAAGGCATTGGTCTCTACACAGACAGAGTTTTACACACACACACACACACACACACACACACACACACACACACACACACACACACACACACACACACACACACACACATACTTGTGATTTCTGGGATTAGAAATCCTACCTCACTAGTTTATCACACTACAACAGTACACAGTTATGGGACACACCACAGAGATTACTGGGTTGCATCTTTCCCAAAGGTGTATTTCACAGTGAATGACATCAGCATCCTTGCCAAAGTAGGGCATTTGAATTGTAGTGAGTGTGACTAGCCTAAAAAGCATTGATCTCTACACAGACAGAGACACACATGTACATAGTTGCCATACCTGGGATTAGAACTCCTACATAACTAGTTTATCACACTACAGCAGTACGCAGTTATAGGATGCACTGCAGAGATTCCTGGGCTACACCTTTCTCAAAGGTGTATTTCATAGGGAATGACAACAACAGCCTTGCCAAAGTAGGACATTTGAACTGTAGTAAGTTTGACTAGCCTAAAAAACATTGCTCTCTACACACAGAGACACACACACACACACACACACACACACACACACACACACACACACACACACACACACACACACACACACACACACACACACAGTTGCCATGTCTGGGATTAGAACTCCTACCTAATTAGTTTATCACAATGCAGGAGTGCACAGTTCTAGGATGCACCACAGAGATTACTAGGCTACACTTTTCCCAAAGGTATAATACATAGAAGATGACCTCAGCAAGCTTGTCATAGTAGGGCTATGGGGAGGGCAATGTGTGTGCATGGGCCATAACCCATTCATCTAGAAGTTGACACACCGCATATGGGCACATGCAGGGTTATAGCCCACAGGTATGTGTATACAGCTGCTAGATGACTACTTCCTTGTACAGTCAGGTTGTACAGCTAGCACTTGCACCACATAGTCTGTAATGATGATGGATACTGGTGGCTAATGTCTACAGTGAGTGACATTTGCACCTCATGTGGTTGCAGTTATTTGGCTGTGTGCTGGGTGGGACAGGCCTCATAATGGATGGCTCCTTGTCACAGTCACTCTCTTCACACATCTATGTATGTCTACATTTGGCTTATTATAGTGTGTTGTCCTTGGATATATGTCTGTATTCCTATCCACTGTGTGTGCAAAGCATGACTGGTGCATACTGAGGAGTGTATGCACTGACATCAACAACTGCCAGATATGTATGGGCCACTGTTGTTTGCAGACATGGGCTTCATTTGTATAAGTGTGTGGGCATGCCTAATATGACTATTCAGTATGTTGTTTTCTGACATTGTCTTCATTTCTCTAAGTGTGTGAGCATGCCCAGTATGCCCTTCTCTACTGTATGTGTGGGTCAATTCCAGGTAGTTTGTACTCCAGTGCAGACCTTTGTGTTGTACACCTACAGGTAGCAAACTGTTTCTGCAGGGTATCTGTCAATCATTTGGCAATATGGGGACAAACTGTGCAGGGGATAGATTGTACTGTAGATGAATGTGTTTGTGCTGCTTCAGCTGCATGATACTGCTGTTAGAAGAGATACTCAAACATGTATACTGTTATACACTGTGATGTTTTCTGTCCTCATGTACTGTCAGGTGGACATTCTTGGTCACAGTGATGTCTTGAGGAACAAGGGTGACAGTAGCTCTGTCTGGTATTGTGGGCAGACATCTACATATTCATGGTAAGTTATGCCATTCTGGAGTGGGAACTGCAGACACTTGCTGCTGGGTCTGTGTATCTGGTTCAGCACCTTGGTACAGTGCTGGAAGAGGATCCCATACCTGTACATCAATCGACATGGAAGTATGGCCTTATTTTGCTGTGGCAATGCCTCACAGCTGCACAGATTCGCAGAGGTTACCCAGAGGCAGGGGCCATGAGTCAGGACAATACCCCATTGTGGTGTACAGGCAGATATGTAGCCACCCATTTATGTGTTTTCAGCCAGGGATAGTGTGTGCACACAGCTGTGTATTGGACCTTGCACATTCCATGCTGCCTATGCTCCCGCTCCCCCCTCTGTTATTCTATCCTCTTCCATACATTATGCATACATTCTCTGATACTTTCCTTAAGGCTATCACCCCATCACAGCTGTGTGTTGGTATTTGGTCCACAGTTCATGCAGTGGGACATGGTGAACATGTTACTGTGGTTTGTCCACATGGCCTTGCATATGGCTTATGTGGAGTGTTTTATGTTGTTATTTGGGTGTCCATGACATAACATGCACTGGCAGTACGTGTGAGATTCAGGACCTTCACAGAGACCTATGGGTCATTAGGTGTTGCAGGCCAGATGTGGCAGGCCGTTGTATTCTGTTAGTCCTACAGTCTCAGACCACCATACAGTATATTCCCCTGGGGTGACAGGGAAGGTGTGCTAGTTGTTCATGCCAATACCTTCTATCAGTCTTAATCAGGTGGTGTGGATGCTGGCAGGTTGCTACCTATGGCTAGCCACACACCTGCATGTGACAGCTGCACTGCATGCTGCATTCTTTCACTGTTGCCATATACAGCTGGGGTCATATTGTACCCATTTCCCACAGCAAGGATACGACTAGAGAGGTACCTGTGAGTGATGTTTGCATGAGCTGGGTGCATGTGTGCTATGGACACTACTTGCATCTGGTACACAGATATGCATTGGGCATTCCAGTTATGCTGGCAGGTGCAGGTACATCAGCTGTTTCTGACTTCCTACCCTTCAGAACTAACATCTCACTGCCTGACCTGCTGTAGTCTGTCTGTGTAGGCCTCGGGGGGAGGTTACCCATAGGCATCATTCAGAGGCCATAGCACAGCTTTTGTTTGTGTTTTTCTATACCTGTCCCACTGACTGAGACTGTTGTTGGGTATGTGAACCTCCCTGACTGGCATGTGTAAGTCATATGGACACACATGTGGTCCAGCACATTTCCTGCAGTAGGTTTTGTCACCCTGTGTAGTACTGGCTACTATGGTGACACCAGTATTTGTTACAGATCTCATGGTGCCACTATAGCTGACTACTATCTGCTGGCATACCGGTCAGCTACCCAATTCCCTTGCATGCTCACATCCATACTATAGATACGGGTAGCAACACATTCTACTCCATTTGGTAATTGGTAGGTTGAGTGACTTACCTTGTGGGTGTGCCAGTATTGAGGGTGGTGCTGCAGGACTGCCTATGTCAGATGCACATAGTACACTCCCGACACATGGTTGAGCACAGGTAATGTCATGTTTGGCATCCTTTTTACTGTATGTGCAAGGCAGAGAGATGTGTCATTCTCTGGGTCCCTCCTGTGTCAGTGTATATGCTATATGTTGCCTCTTTACCAAGGCCATGGCATACTGATCATGCCTCCTTCTACCTACTGGGGCAGGCTCAGGTTGCTACTCCTTCAAGTCACTCTGTGCCTGTGCAGGCCTTGACAATGGTGGGGGGCTGTGTGGTCCTGTGCCATGCTGTTCCTACTGCAGCTGTTTCTGCAGGATCATATTGTGTAGCATGGCACATATGATGACAATTTGGGCACATGTAGCTGGTGAGTATGGCAAGGGTCCACCAGATGTATCCAGGCACCGGAACCATGACTTGAGCATCCCAAACACATGCTCTATTATGATTCTGCTCCATGTGTGTGCCTCATTATGGAATTCTTGTTCAGGTATGTGTGCATTTTTGATGAGTGTCATCAGCCACAGCTCCAGTACGTAACCAGCATCCCCCACTAGGTGACTGAAAGGGATGCCCCCACTGGCAAATCAGTGGTACAGCTGCATCCGATGCCAGATGTGGGAATCGTGATAGCTTCCAGGGCAGCCAGCACACACATTCATTATTATGCCTTGGGCATCGCACATGACCTGGCAGCTGATGGAGGGGAAGCCCTTGCGGTTGATGCGACCCTACTCTGCTCACCGGGTGGTGCTTTGATGCATATGTGCTTGCAGTCTATAGCACCCACTACCTGAGGGTATTCTGCTATTTGGTGGAACAGTTGCATATTGCTGGCCAACACCTCACGGGTGTTGGGGAAATATATGTGCTCACCTGCATGTGCTGAAATGGCATCCAGGAACTGATGGAGTAACCTGGATACTGATGCCTGTGAGATCCCCATCATATCCCCAGCTGGCCTTTGGAAGGTACCTGTAGCTAGTATTCTTAGGCCTACAAATACCGTGGTATTCACTGGGATGGGTTCCCCTCTGTTAGTTCTTTGTGTCAGGTATGGCCGGCACAGCTCAACAATTTGCTTTAAGAAGTCCCTGTCCACCCTATAGTGTTCCACTATCTCCAGTTCATGTAGCACCTGATAGGTTACCCTGGGTCTATACACTCTTCTCTGTCTCCTCTCAGTGGGTTGGTCAACAGCATTCACATTCCCACCACCCTCAGCCTCTTCCACATGTTGTATGATAGCCATTGCAGCCTCTATCATTTTGTTGTTTTGTTTGTTAAAAGTTCCCTGCTTGTATACAGTGGTGGTGTAGAGTATGGGAAAAACCAGAGGGGAAGGTGTTCGCATAGTTTATAGTAGTGCTCTGGGCTGCGCTGGTCTGCTGCCTGTGTAATTGGCTGATTTTGTTACATTTCACCTGCCAGCTATGCTAGTTGTCCTAGATTACCTTCCTACTGCTGTTTTCCCTTCCCATTGCCTTCAAGTTTAAGCCTGGGGGTGCACCACGCAAACACAGTACTCAAATGTGTACAGAGCTGCTATTTCCTGGTTTCCTTTTTTTATCCCTTTAAAACCTGGCTATGTAAAGAGTGATAGGCAGCCTCAGACACACACCCTTGCTTAGCTGTGCTAAACTAGGAGCAAACCTGAGCCACAGGGCTCCAATCCAGTTACAATATGCCTGACACACACCCCCATGATGTCAGCTAATTTTTAGGCTTCCACCAAACTATTCCTGCTCTTACACTGTTGGGAGCTGAGTAGCATGCAGGGTAAATCTGGGATTCAGTATCATTCCCCTCATTTGCAGGGGAAATCTGGGATTCAGTATTATTACCCTCATTTGCATAGGATTGCCTGCTAATACATAATTACATGTCCCACACTGAGCCTCCCTCCTTAGCAACAACTATTCACTGGCCATGTTATCTTTTGCCTGCCATTGAGTATAATGGCAGAATAGTGATTTTAGTTAGAATGCTTATTTTATGTTTATTTTCTTATTTTCCCCCTGAACCCATTTGCGCACCACTGACCTAAGCTTAAACAGCCGAGATGGGCTAAAAAAAATATCAAAGTTGATTTTTTTCTTTTTTCAAGTGTTTTCCATGCCAATGGCCTTATAGTTGGTCATTGGCATGCTTTATACATGATATCCACCCTTTATTTGGAGCTGTCATGGCTCTGTTTTGTAATTTGTAAAAATGTACTCTGTTACTGGCGGAGTACATTGCTACAGATTACACTAGTCCTGCACGGCTGGTTTCCAGCTTCCTGGATTGCAAATTCACCTCATTTGCATGGATTTCGCCTGCAAAAGGGGTAATTTGCATACAGGGGCTGAGTCCATACAGGACTAGTGCAGGAGCGCTAGTGCATGCCCCTACAGGTTATTCCTGGATCACACGGCAGACATATTGCCTGCCGGAGCTCCTGCACTAATCCTGCATGCCGTGCAGGGTTTGCAGAATCTGGGGGGATATCTTCTTCAAAATGCATTTTCCTTCTGTATCCAACAATCTCACTACTCAAAAATCTACTTAACAGAAAAGGGAGCTATATTTTTCTCTTCTGCCACAATTTCAAGTGAGTGACTATCAGTACTTCAAGCCATGTTAACAAAAACTTACTCTCGCTCTTGCTTAATCCTCCAAGTCATCCATCAGTCAGATTGCATATTTCCACATTATTCACACAAACACACCCTCCTCTCCTGTTTCACCCTGGTAACACCCACGCTTTAATTATGCATACCCTCACAAGTATTTGTATTCAATTGCGCCCTTCACACTGCCTTTCTATAAGCATAAAAACACCCATGACTAGAAGCAGGAACTTATTGTGCAGATAACTGTTGCTTCAAGGCGTTGTTTCTCTAATGTATCTTACCATTGCTACAGACTTTGCAGAGACTAACTTTTCAAAGTCTAAGAGCTGCCGTTATTGTGGGGAATTACTGCTTTAAATTCTGAGAAGCTATCCCACTGTTTCTGCATTGCTTTCTGGCTGAGTTCATAGAATTCTGATCTTGCCTTTCGGTAGTCTCCCAGTTAAATGTATAGTGCTTATATGGTGAAGCATGCTACAATAAAAACAGAAGGAAAATAGTGCAATAAAATGAAATTAGAATACATATCTCAGAAGAGGTTCACCAAAATTTTTGATGTCTTATTTGCAGTGTTGTTTAAGTTAGAAGAAGCAGAAAATTGCAATTGGCTAAACATTTTGCACTTGAGTGTTGAATGTCTGTTTGAAGTTTAATAGCATCTTTCATTTAAAATTGTAACATCAATGAATCACTTGCATGTGAATTGTAGTATTATAAAATCATTTTAAATATCTAGTATTGATATAAATTATGATAAAAGTCAAAATTGTTCTTTAGAGAGTTATTGGATAAGCAGTAGAATGCTTTACTGTGAAGTTGTAATTTCTGAAGAGCCCCAAGATGGTTTGATTAATATGCTCACTGTGTTTTGTGAAACTCAGCATACATAAATTACTTTGTGAACATACTCAGCATTATAATTACTTTGTAAATATACTCAGTATTATAATTACTTTGTGAACATTCTCAGTATTATAAGTACTTTGTGAATATACTCAGCATTATAATTACTTTGTGAACATACCCAGTATTATAATTACTTTGTGAACATATCCAGTATTATAATTACTTTGTGAATATACTCAGTATTATAATTACTTTGTTAACATACTCAGTATTATAAGTACTTTGTGAACATACTCAGTATTATAATTACTTTGTGAACATACTCAGCATTACAATTACTTTGTGAACATACCCAGTATTATAATTACTTTGTGAACATACTCAGTATTATAATTACTTTGTGAACATACCCAGTATTATAATTACTTTGTGAACATACTCAGTATTATAAGCACTTTGTGAACATACTCAGCATTATAATTACTTTGTTTTTTTTCAAAACAGGTTTATTGTTTTAACATATAAGAGAAATATCATAACAATTTTATACAAGTAATTAAAAATAGGTATTATTATAATATTCAACAAAACAACTAAAGTATTTACAAAGACATCCACTACAATCAGATCAATTAATTAAACTAAAATACCATGCTATTGAAATTAAAATTTTTTTAACAAATTTTGTAAATTATCCCATACAATAAAATAAGATGTTTTTCTGTTTGTTCTAGTCCTAATTGTGTTTATTTCCATATGGCACACTATATTCATAACATTTTTAAATTCATTGAACGAAGGAGGTGTATCTGAAATCCAATTTCTAGTTATTATTTTTCTAGCCACTGCTAGAATAGACCATAACAAGGGAAGCTTAACCTTTTTAACACTTTGAGGTACAGGTGTGTTGAATAATATAAGAGATTTAGAAATAATGAAATTATCTGTAAAAGAGCCTGCAAAAATTCATTAATTGACTTCCAGTATTCTTTCAATTTTATACAGTCATAAAACATATGAGCCCAGTCAGCATTAATTTCTACATTACATCTCTTACATAGATTATCTTTATTATTTATTTTATTCATCATCAAAGGTGTATAAAAGATCTATGTAAAAATTTCCATGTATAAAGTCTCCAGACAATGGAAGACGTAGTTCTATAAGCAGATTCCAATATATATTGTTTATCTTGTTGATTTGGTGGGTCCCCATTAATAGAAGTGAAATAATTCCAGTATGAATCTACACTGTAAAAAGTTTCTTGTCTGATAACTTTATGTATGTATGAAAGTTTACCTTTATCAGAAACTTTATGTTGTAAATTTAATATCAAGTAATCAATCAGTGTTGGAATAGATTCTTTAACAGTTATAGACATTAAATCTATTTTATTAATGAGATGTTGTCTAAAGGTCTGAACCTCTAACCAGCAAGTTTCTCTTAGATCAAATTCTTGTTTTAAGAAATCTAGATTTTTAACTTTATTATCAGCTATCAACTGATACCAGTACTTTAGATCATTATCTATAGCTAAATGAGTTCCTTCAGAAGTAGATGACAAAAGCATACCCTGAGTATACATTATAGGAAATACAATAAAATTCCATTCCCTATACTTAGGGTGCATGAATATAAAGTTACGATAACTAATAATAATATTTAATGGGTAACAAACCATATGTTTAGGTGTAATAGGTGAAGTACAAAATTCCTTTAGTAACCATAACATGGAGTTATTTACAATCATATTTTTATGTGTTAAGGAGATTTTCATGAAGTGTATACTAATTAGCTCCCAATAATCTTTCCATTTTGTGACATATGACTGATCTATTAATAAAATAATAACTTTTACAATAGAAGAGATAGTATATAAATTAAAGTCTGGAAAAGAAATACCCCTTGAGACCAGCTATTAGTATGTTTCTTTAATGCAATCCTAGGTCTATTAGGTGCCCATAAGAAATTTAACATTAGTGTGTTCAGTTTCTTGATAATTATTTTGTAGGTGGAAGTATTATTGATTGTATTAAGTATAAAATCTTGGGGAATATTATCATTTTAATAATTGTAAGTCTCTCCCCCATAGTAAAAAACATATTATTCCAGGTATTAAAAAGATTTTGTATATTAAGAAAACAGGTATTATAATTATTATATTTAATAGATTTAATATCTTTAGATAGTATTATACCTAAATAAGTTATCTGACCTGAATTGGGTACATATTTAGTAAAATCACTAATGAGAATATTTTTCGTGTATATATAGGTAGTATTTTAGTTTTTTCTTCATTGAATATTAAACCAGAAATACTTTTAAAATTCATCATGTTATCAAATAGAGACTGTATAGAAGAATTAGATCCTGCTGATGTAATTAGAACATCATCTGCAAAAAGTTGAATTTTGGATGTTGTATTTTCATCTATTTCAAAACCCTCTATGTCAGTACTGTTTCTGATCAAATTAGCCCAAGGCTCCATTACTAAAGTGAATAATAGTGGAGAAAGTGGACATCCTTGTTTTGTACCTTTAAGAATGGGTATTTTTGTGAAACATATGTTCCTACCTTAATATAAGCCAACGTTCCTTTGTATAAATGTTCAATTAGATTTACAAATGCATCCGAGAAGTTTGTGCACTTCATTAAGGTAAACAGATAGTCCCAACTTACTGAATCAAATGCTGAACTTATATCAAGACTAATAAGTGTTAAATCTTTCTTTTCCTATTTGCAAAATCTATTAATGTTAAAGTTCTTCTTATATTATCAAAAGTATTTCTATTTACAATGAAGCCTGTCTGATCTATATCTATAACTTGGAATGATTGTCTTCAATCTATCAGCAAAGATATTCATAAACATTTTATAATCAACATTAAGTAATGAGATGGGCTGATATGAAGAACATCTAGTTGGATCTTTATTAGATTTTAAAATTGGCGAAATAAATGTATATTGCCAAGATGGGGGGGTTATTAACTCAGTTTGGGCCAAAATTAAAGCCTTATGTATTAATGAATATGTATTTTAGAAAGGATTTTATATATCTCTGGTATAATACCATCATTACCCGGTGCTTTGTTTGATTTAAGCTTATTTATTTGTGTAATAACTTCTGTATATGAAATACTCTTGTCCAATAGTTTAATCTGTTGTTTATTAAGCTTTTTATTCATATTTGTGGTTATAAACTCCTTTATTTTATCTTTAGGTTCCATGTTAATATTATTATGGTTAATTTTGTGAAAGTGATTTCTAAATTCATCTAGTATTTCTGGTATACTAGAAACATTCTTCTTTTCCTTAGAGAAAAGATTTCTTTGATATGGTTTTGTTTATTCAACCTTTTGTTTTATTTTTAAGTCTATGTAAGTATTTGGGGCTTATTGAATAAGACAAAACTTGTATTTCTCTAAAGTTATTTTAACTTTATGAGTTAAAATTTCTTTGTATTTCTCATTTAGTTTGTTTATTTCTTCAATAACTTTCTTGTCCATAATATTTTCTTTATTATTATGTTTATACAAGTCTAATTTACTTTGAATATCTAACAATTCCTTATCCCAAGATTTCCTTTTATTATTATACCATCTGATACTTTGTCCATATAGATATGATTTTAAGGCATCCCAAACATAAACAATGGAGACTTCAGGAGTGTTATTTATGTCTAAAAAATGTTTTACTTCTGAAAGTATATATTCTTTATAGTCTTTTAGTTGAGTTAAGTATGCTGGCATCCTTTTGATCTGAACATTATGAGTATTTTTTATCATGAATTCAAAAACAATTGAATTATGATCAGATATAGGACATAAAATGATTTTGGAATTAATTAAATCTGTTACCATTTGGTTAGAAATAAAGACCCTATCTATTTTTGAATAAGTTTTGTATCTGTTAAAAAAAAGGTGTATGGTAATGATTTTGAATCTATCTGATTATTAATATCATTCAAATGATAAGAATTAGCAAAATCCTTTAAATGTTTTGCATTAGATGTAATTCTTCTCTTTCCTATAGTGGTAGTATCACTTTCATGTAGTATACAATTAAAGTCACCAGCTAAAATAATATCTCCTATAGAGAATGATATGATCTTATCAAGATGATGTTTCACTGTATTTATACCAATTCCAGGTATCCAATATACATTAATTAAAGTGTAAGTCTTCCCATTAATTTGTATTGTAACCATACAAAACATTCCTTTGTCATCCTGATAAGACTTAATGGTTTTAGGAATGGGCATACTTTTATTCCATAAAATAGCCACTCCTCTTTTTTCTGAGTGTGCTCTGAACTAACCAATACTGTATATTTGTTTGTGGCTAGTTTATCAATATCTTTTTTCAAGAGATGGGTTTCTTGTAGGAAGACTAAGTTGGCCTTATGTAAATTAATGTATCTTATTAGGCTTGCCCTTTTACATGGATTATTCAATCCATTAATGTTTAAAGAAATTCCTTTTAAAGATGTCATTTGGCATTTTAAAACTTAAGAATCTTATGATCAAAATAACAAATAACAAGATAAGTAATGTTACATCTCCTCCTTTAGGTGTACCTTTAAATATAGCTGTATTTATTGAATCTCTTATGGGATTTCGTATAGGATTCAATTTTGTTTGTAGTGACAATGAATGTACAAAATATATTGTGGATGTCAAAACTATATACAAATAACAATGAACAAGTGAAAATAATGTAAGGATTAAACCTTGCATCCAGCCTGGAGTTGTAAACTCCAACTTAGAGTAGTATTTACCACTCAAGTTAACCCCTTACCCTAAGCAGCAGTACGTCAGCTACCACCTTATCAATTTAATACTAGTTATATTTAACTGAAGTTAACAGTTTTCAATTCAATTATCTAGCAAGACAAGACTACACATTTGGTAAAACAGCATCATATAAACTAAAATAAACCTTTTTTTTTTTTTTTTAAAAACTGTTCATACTACTATATACAGCCATGTAATATAAAACACTTGTATGCAAATAACATTCAAATAATCTTGATGTTAGAAATCAAGAGGAGAGAAAAATAAGTTGTAACATTTATTTAAATCAAAAACTTTGGCTAATATGATTCAGACATTACATATATTAGGATGCATCTATTTTCTGTCATGTAAATACAGTTAACAGCTTCCAAAAAAACCTTGAATTGCTTGTATATGAGCATTTACTCAAACTCATTATTGCCAATAGAATAAAATATTGTATTCATAGAAATTGTTATAAATCATACTTCACAGTTAAGCAGATTCTCAGAAACATTTATATACATATCTACACACACACACACACACACACACACACATATATATGTGTATATATATATATATATATATATATATATATATTATATATATATATACACACATACACACACATATACATATATATATATATATATATATATATATATATATATATATATATATATATACACATGCACACACACACACACACATACACACACACACACACACACACACACACACACACACACACACACACACACACACACACACACACACACACACACACACACACACACACACACACACACATACACATACACACACACACATACCTACACACGCACGCAAATACATACACACACACACACATATATATATATATATTTATGTATATATATATATATATATATATATATATATCTGATCTCACTGAGTTGTATCTTTACTGAGCACCATCTTACATTGCTGTCCCTTCAATAAATCTGTCTGCTTTATACAAAATAATGCACAGCAAACACATTTTAGTAACCAGATTTTACAAACATGCTATACTACTGCTTTAAAATATATCACATGACAATTTCTTCCAGTATAGAGTTATAAAATTATTTATGCTTGTCAATCAGATGAATTAAATGAGTTATAGTAATGTATATGTTTGGGACATAGGTTTTAACACATATTATTAATCTGCTATTCCTGTATCTGTGATGTGTCAGTGTGATATCTAGGTCAAAGGTGAGACCAGCTGCTTTCAGCTTCTCTGTGAGAATTCTGAGAGTTGAAGTTTTTGAAGTAGCTCATGGACACTGTGCATGAGACAGCCCACATCCCAGATTGTCTCTCTTAACATTTTGGTGGGAAACTTATTAGAACTAGTGACAAACATTCATTTAGCAGTGTAAATGCATCTAAACATGACAAAACCTTCACAATGCATTCTACAGGTTATTACAGACTCTATGTAAATGAAATCAAGCCCAAAATTATTAATAAGTAACAAAACTCAACATTTTTGTCCCAACTCAACTCCTATGCAAATCTTATTATTTACTGTGTCTATATGATCAAAAGCATTTCTATATATTAATAAAGAAAAGAAAAGAGAGTAGAAAGTAAAAGGGTGTAAGGCAGAAATAAAAAAAATGTAAGAGAAAGCTATAAGAAGTATATACAATAGAATGTTACTTACTGTTTATATTAATAGAGTTAAAAATAAAACATATTATTTACTATTATTTAGTTCTAATTATTATTGGTTAAAGCATGACAGATTATTTACAAACAAGCATATGCTGTGTAATCAAGAAAGTATAATTAGGAATAGCATTTGAAGAACATATAAACTTTTAAAGGAAAAAAATGTATCAAATTACTGACCTTATTTTTCCTCTTCAGAAAGAGAAACAAGTTAAATCACAGCTTGCCATTAAATCTCCAGATATTTTGACTAGTTATGAAACAAAACATTTCTTTGCACACACAGAATAACTTTGATTAAATCTTTTTCAAAATATTTGTTGCTTCTTGGAAATGCAGGAACTATATTTAAAAAGATTAATAATAAAATAAAATGATGAGAGAGAAAAAAATAAAACATAGTACAAATCATTTGTTTTTTAGTCTCTTCTTCTTCTCTGAAGTCTTCCACGAAGTTTCAGTTGCCAGTCTCTTTAACGAAAAACTAGCCCATTCCATTTCTTCTATTTTTTCCAAAATCTTATTTTTTTTGATAAACAGTAAAGCAGAGTCTAAGTCATCGAAAATTTTAGGACCATCAGGAAGGAAGATTTTAAGCTTGGCAGGAAACAGAAGGTATGTTTTAAACTGTGCTTTTTTAAGCTCCCTTATTAGTGGCAGAAAAACTTTTCTTTTAGCTAATACCATGGAAGAATAGTCATTGTCAAAACGCACAGTTGTTTCATTAATCTTAACAGGAGCTTTAGCCCAAGCAGATTTAAGAACCATCTCTTTATCAAAAGATGATAGAAATCTAACTATAACTGATCTAGGATAGTTTTGTTAGAGTTAGTATTAGCTATAGATCTATGTGCTCTTTCGATACCAAAAGAGAATGCTTCTGGTAAATCTAAAGTTTTAGGGAGCCATGTTGTTAAAAAGAAGTAATATTGTTACCTTCAATATTTTCTGGCAGTCCAAAAATCCTAATGTTATTGCGCCTAGATCTATTTTCCAGGTCATCCAGCTTTGTTTGTAAATGTGTATTTTGTTTCAGCAGAAACTCAATGTTGATTTCCTCTTCTTGTATTCTATTTTCCATGTCATTCACAGCTTCTTCTATGCCTGTCATCTGGATCTTCTGTTGTTGCAGGTCCATATGTAACAAGTCTATTTGTTTTGTAGTTTTTTTCTATGAAAGTGTCTATTTTAGTATCCATTTTATCCATCTTAGCAGTAAGTTGCTGGACTATAATTATCAGAGACTGAAGTTCTTTCTTGATGCTGGAGTCTTGAGAATTTGTCTTACTGGAACTCATTTCAGACTGATAAACTGACAGGAAAATTTCCAAAGTAATTTCTGACAGGAATATTATTACGATTTCCTTTCTTTTTTAGATATAGTTCAAGAACTATATAAAACAAACATATTTAGAAAGAAAATTACTTCAAGAATTAATTTTTTAAGTAATTAATTCCTGTCAATGTAATGAAATTGGTGGAGCTGAAGTAATCTGCTGCTATCCTGTGTTCATCCTTGGCCACGCCTTGCATTATAATTACTTTGTGAACATACCCAGTATTATAATTACTTTGTGAACATACTCAGCATTATAATTACTTTGTGAACATACCCAGTATTATAATTACTTTGTGAATATACTCAGTATTATAATTACTTTGTGAACATACTCAGTATTATAAGTACTTTGTGAACATACTCAGTATTATAATTGCTTTGTGAACATACTCAGCATTATAATTACTTTGTGAACATAGTCAGTATTATAATTACTTTATGAACATACTCAGCATTATAATTACTTTGTGAACATACCCAGTATTATAATTACTTTGTGAACATACTCAGTATTATAATTACTTTGTGAACATACCCAGTATTATAATTACTTTGTGAACATACCTAGTATTAAGCACTGAAGTTTAATAATAAAGTGAAACAGAGTGGAGCACGCATGCATACATCTGTGTACATACATAATTAGTTATTGGTAAAATAATTTTGTAAAATCATAATGTACTGACAAAGCCCATACCCCAATAGGTAAATTAGTCTAAATGTTTTTTGAGACAAATAAAAAGCACGGAAAAATTACAACGGCAGAGTGAAGACATTTTACAGTCCTGAACAGGTGTGCAGTAGGAGCAAAAGTTTGATAGTGTCAAGCAGATCAGTTGTGCTGTATAGCCATGGTAAATTGAGTACATGATGACAGTTGGAGAAAACCGTTAGTTTAAACATTCTCTGCAGCTCATGAAGAGATATGGTTGCTTAGGCCATCTTCGCAGCACTTTGAAAAACTGCAAGATGTTTTGTTAACAAGAGGTATGCTAGGAGGATTGTAGGTACATCCTGGTAATGTGTGCATGTGTTGATGTATGTGATATTTTATCCCCTGGAAGTCTTGCTCGGCTTTCATATTATAATTGCCACAATAATGACTTTAAAGTGGCTCACTTCGTTTTGGACTTTTATAACTGTCCTAGGGCTGGTTAGTGTAATTTGCTACAAGACAACATTTACTGATATGAACAAAAAATACATTTTAATGTTATGGATCTGATCACTTGCATGTGTCATAATTCATTTAGATGATGAATGCCTTTTGGTGGCTTGATCTCAATTTGTAATGTACTGTGTACTGATGATTTTGCCAGAGTTGTTTTGAAGGGCTCTATCTATACTTTTGCTAGTTTCTGTCTGGGATATCACAGTTGAGATTGTGTAGGGTTAATGTTAATGATTGCTTTTGGCTTGCCGACTTTGTAGTGAACTGGAAATTCAAAGTTCCTGTTAATAATTGCATTTATTTTTCTTTTACTCTTACTTCATGGCTGTCATCTTAGTGCCATACTTTTTATCTAGAGTAATGTTGCTGATATTTGTAAACCTAAAGTTTCTGCAGTTGTTAATACTGATGATCTAGCCCTGCTTCACTGATCACTTTGCATACACAATTAAGGCTAGGATTCATAGACAAGCAATGCACACATACACAGTGCTAAACAGGCAGCAGTCCATGTCTGCTGGGATATGTAGTATGACTTGCATAGTGCCAGTAGTCTGCAAAAAGGACTGCATAGTTAAGCTGTCAAGACGTGTTATGGGGAGAAGTAGTGGTAGGCAGTTCTGATAAGGAATTGTGCTAGCAAAGTGCACGGTATTGGATTGTCTGCCATCACATGAAAGGCTGGCAAGTGTGTTGAATGCTGTGCTCACTCATGCAGCAAAGTACCACATCACTGCTACATGCACAGTGGGAAGATAGCCCTAGGAGGAATAGCATAGTAAAGTTGCAGCCTAGCTCATTATGCAAATCAGGAAGAAAGTGGAGATAGATAATTGGGCTATCAAGCAGAGGAAAACCTAGAAGGGTAACATCAGGGAATGACATCTGGGGGAGATTTGTATGAGTGGAGAAAAGTTCCATTTGAAATGTAACAGAAGAAGATGAAGGGAGGTAGTGAGAAACAGTTGTGGGAGGGATAGAGAGAGAGAGAGAGAGAGAGAGAGAGAAGGGAGGGCAGCAAGGGCAGGTTTGCAGTAAAAGCCAGACCAATAAAGTGGCATTATTGACACAGAAGATGGAGTGCATGGGTACTGCTAGATGGTGGGGACTTGGTGATGAGGAGGACGACATACAAGATGTGCAGAATGACACATGATGGAGCAGAACATCTGAATTTAGGGCCAGTGCAGGATATACGTTGAATACAAGGCTGTTCCTGAGACTAACCCACCCATACAGTAGTCACCTCATTGGCCATTGTTGTATGGAAGCTCTGTATCTGGTGGCCCAGAGGTTAGGTCCTGCTGGTCATGCAACTTGGCCAGCTCCCTTGGGAATAGCTCCATAGGTAGAAGTTTGGTATGCAGCTATTGGTGCTCCTTGGATAATACTTGTCTCCAGAGCTGCAGTGGAGAGACCAAAAGGAACTCCTCAGGGCCACCATCAAAAGTGGAGATTGTGTTCCCTCCCTGAGAAGTGGCCATAGAGGCCACTTTTGAGTCCTCCAAGTTGCCTTCAGCAGGGAAGATTAAGGCTTACAGCAAAATTCATTTTTTTCTTTATTTATGTCTCTTCCCCCTAAACTTTGCCTTCCACTCTCAAAGTAGATCAGACTATTGCTGCCATAAGTCATTGCATCAGTGTCTGCATTACTGCACTGCTCACTGAAATGGGTGATGCCAGTGAAATTCATCACTGTCCTGACAAGTTCATGACAGGCATTCACCCTGTTCACTGGATCATCATTACTGTCCATAAGAATCTCTTCAACATCCCTGTGGAGGAAGAATAAGAAAATATTGTTATCCCTCAGAGAGGTTGGCATAATGGTTAAGATATTTACCTTACAGGCACAAGGTGCAGAGTTTGATTCTCACATTGGGTAATTGGCTTGGCTTAAAATGGCCCACAAAAGGCAGTTAGTATAATATTAATCTATGACCCTATGAACTTTGCAGAAGTTCCACTGCTAACACCTGAGGAAACCATGTGCACTTCCACAGGTTCACTTGAAGAGCAAAGAGGGTAGCTTTTGCACATGGATATCAACTTGTATGTCATGTAATTGATTATCATAGCACTAAATTAGGATGCTGCTAAATGTCTGCAGTTCAGAGTATTGACACTCTGAACAACACAGGCTTCAAGCACTAAATGTTTTCCCTAGTATACCCATCACATTATGTTGGATTAAAAATGGTTTCTAATCGATGGTTCCATTTGCATCAGAGTGCTTTAAGATGAGCACCTGTGGAATTGTGACTTTATAGACTACGATTCTAGACTTTGAGTTAGGCATGCTGAAGGAAAACAAGATACCTAGTAATGTACCTTTCCACTGTACTTATGACCCATGGTGAATATCAGTAACAGGATACATAGAGGAAATGGTGTATGGGGATATGAAAACACAGCACAGTATTATGATGCTGTCATGTCCAGCTGTAAGGGTGGGGGGTAGACAGACAGTGGATTAAATGCACATAGGTAAGGGCATGGTCACACTAGATACAGTTATTCTGTACATAGTGAGGCAATGCAGCTAATATTTTAAGGGAGGACACAGGATGTGGTGAGCACTATAGCTGCAAGAAGGGGTGTTGTGATAACATGCCCTTTGCTGCAGTGTGCACAGAAAAGAGGAGAATAATCAAAACACTACAGCGAACAGCTACCTGGCCATCAAGTGGGGTTAAGGTTCAGCAGGTCATGCATACAGGGCATCCACAGAAAGCCATGCATGCACATTGTTTGACATATGTAACCCACAGGTGTACAGGCCTTGCCATGGGCATTCAAGAAAAACAGTGGCCGAAAACTTTACCACCCTGGGGAATGACATGTCATGCAGGATGCTTGCTCACACAGTAACAGGACCAGGGGTGGCAAAGAGGAGTGCAGAGTCTTTGCAACTGGTGTGACAAAGAATAACCAATATGATATTGTATGCCAAGACTACCACATCTGACATTGCTGAGGATGTTCCAAAACAGGAGGCGACCACCAACACAGAAACATCTCACAGAGGTGGCAGGGTGGAGCTCTGTGTGTCAATTTATGAGGTGGATAAGCAGACTTTTATACTTGCTTGTGACTTGAATATGTAAATTATGCTAGCAATGACAACAAATAATTCCTGAAGGACCTATTAGGTTAATAGCTGTCACATGTCTGCATTGTAGCCTACACTGTATCTTTTGATTTTATTCATTTGCCACTTACTGTTACCATTGGACTATAACACCCTGTAAAATAAGTTACATATGTGCAGATATGGTATTCACATATTGTATCAACTGTTCATTGTATCATCTGTTAATATGCCTACCATGGGGGGTTAGGCATACATTTTAGTGTCGCCTGAACTGTCTTGTATTTTGTGCATCACCGGTTCTATTGGTGGAGAGTATTGCATAACTGGGACAGTACATGCCTAATGTCAGCAGGGCACCTGTGGCTGATGATGACACTGTGCACATGGCACAGTCTGGAGACTCCTTGGCACTGTCAGCAGTGGTATCTTGGGAGGTCTCACACACCTCCCCACATACAAGGGCCCTGTGGAGGAACAGACCAAACCTTCAGTTTCATAATTGTTTGATGTGTGTCTTGTAACTGTGAGCCCCACCTAGTCTATTTATGCGTTGCCAGCTCACAAGGTGTCTGTGAACTGCACCATCTGAGATGTGAGCATACACCCCCATATTGGAAATATGTAGAGATTTGCATTACTGCTATGATTCCTGTTGTCTTCTTGATGTGAGCCCATCACATGTTGTAAATCTGCAGATGTACGCATCAGTGATCCAGGCACAGAATTGCAACCCACATTATTTTGGAGATGTGCAAATTGGTGATCCAGGCACAGACAGGTGGTAGCATTGTCAAGAAGATATGTAGATGATGATGACATGCAATATCTGCATGACATGTGAGATAATTTGCAGCATCTGCACAGTGGCACAGAGTACAGCAATGGGGATCAGATGGTGCAGCTCTAAAGTGTTGATTCCTGTACCCCCAAATTTAACTAAAGTAGCTGGGAGTTGCTACATGTCAGGGAAAGTAAAATCTCTAAATGCAGCAGTCATAGTGAAAAAATGCTGTCTATAGTATAACACAACAATTTTGGACCTATCAGGGTATGCAAGTTGCATACTGACAAGCTGGACAAGCTGAACATCAGAAGGTAGTTGTATAACTTGAAAGATGTGATCTCAAAAACTAGATACTGTATGTAGTCTTACAATAACATTATTACAGCCTCTCCACCAGAAAAGTGATTGAAATAAGACTAGCAGTAAGGTAATACAGTACAGAGTCTGGTAAGTAACTTGCTATAGAAATTAGTTATTTGAAACTGAAGTCAATGTTTGCTATTTAAATTCTCTTAAAATTAATTATTGATTGTAATAATTTCTTAATGCTGGTTTTCATTTTAAGCAAATGAGAGATTGCTAGGGAACATTAGGTGCTGTGGGGGGTAAACTCTAATTAGTTTCAATTAAAGTACTAGTCAGATAGTTTTTACCTTGTATAAAAAGCTGGCACTTTTTTGTTATTCTGAAGAAGTCTATCAAAAGAGGGACAAAAGCACTAAATGTTTGATTAAATGTGTAGTTTGTTGTGGTTGCTTTCCCTTGTGTTTTTCTAGTAGTTTTTGTGATTTTATTTCCATATAAATATTTGTTCTACACATATATGTTTGGAAAGGTCTGTTTATTTAAAGTTATGTAGTTATATACAGCAACAGTTATCCCACTACATAAAGGGGGAGCCACCACTGATCCTGGGAACTATCTCCCTATTAGCCTGACAAGCCTGGTCTGCAAGGCCATGGAACGTATCATCTTGGAACTCATAAACAAAGGCATTGGTAGCCTCCCAAACTTTGGACCCCACCCAGTTCGGGTTTGTGAAAGGCAGATTATGACTTCTAAACCTGATCGACTTCTTTGAAGCAGTCACCAAAGCCATAGATGAGGTAAGGTGGTCCGCACAGCCTATCTTGACCTTGTCAAGGCTTTCAACACCATCCCCCATTCTGGAATTATAGCTAAACTCACTAAACTAGGTATAAATCCCTACATCATAAGATGGGTTGCCAACAGGCTCACTGACAGAACCCACACTGTAAAAGTTACAGACTCCAAATCTAACTTCAAACCAGTGACAAGTGGAGTACCACAGGTTCAGTTCTGGGACCTCTCCTGTTTGGTATCTACTTCTCTGAAGTACAGACTAACACAGAAGGCCTCTGGCTAATGAAGTCCTCAGATGACTGCAAACTAGGAGCCATAGTTGAGTCCCCAAATGATGTGGACATCCTACAGAAGGGCCTCACTGAGACAGATGCCTGGTGTCATAGGCATGGCCTCAAGCTCAATGCCAAAAAGTGCATTGTCATCCCCTTTGGTAAAAACTCTGTACTCATAAACTGCCACATAAACGGCAGTCTACTTAATGCCGAATGTGTGATAAGAGACCTTGGGACCCAGGTGGACAGTAGTCTCTCCTTTGATAATCACATCGCCACAGTATTCAGGAAATTATTCTATGTGGCACACCTCATCACAAAAGGGTTTTCATACAGGAAAAAAGAGGTCATTGTTCCCCTCTACTTGGCACTCATTAGACCCATTATAGAGTACAAGACTCCTTTTGGAATGTACCTCACAAGGCATCTGCAGCAGCTGGAAAGGCCACAGAAGTACCTCACCAAGAGAACAACTAGCCTCAAACAGATGCCCTACACTGATCGTCTCAAAAAACTCTAACTTTACTCTGTAGCACATCACTTACTCCGAGGAGATCTCTGCCTAACATACAAAGCTATGTTAAACCCAGAGCTGTTGGACATGCTACACCTAAAGAAATCCCAAGTCCTCTGAGCTACACATTCTAGGGACCTAAACCTTGTCACCACAATAAACAGGACATGCTGGAGGGATAGATTCCTGCCCCAGAGACTTCCTATACTCTGGAACAAGCTACCTATCTATGTCAAGCAAAGTTCTTCTTTAGCAGTCTTCAAGAAAAATCTTGATGAGTGGGTGGGAAATAGAAAATACACCCCGGGGATCATTTCTGTGGCTCTGCTCAACAGCGGCACAGGAAATTAACTTTCTTGGGTAGCATAAGCCATGGAACCTTGCTGACTAGGTTTACTTGGGCCCTTGGGTCGATAGCCTAGTACCTACCTATGAACCTATGAACACATATATATATATATATATATAGAGAGAGAGAGAGAGAGGGGGAGAAAGAGAGCTAGGTAGATATGGATACATTGTCAAGAGTCCACACCAGTGTCCCTTCTTTTGGCTTACATGTTTGGTCTAACATAGTACAATCCACAATGATTTTTAAATAAGTTGTTGGATTCCCATGAACAAATAATGACATTTACTGCACTTTACAACTCTGTTTTATAAAAGGGATGACAATTCATGTAGTCTTATTTTGTAAGCCTACTAAATTAGTAGTACTGCTACTTTGAAAGGTTTCTGATTTGGAAGCTTTTTACATGAGTGTGTGCTGAGAGGATGATAGATATGCTTACAACTGTACAACTAAAACAAGCTGCATGAAGCAATCATAACAGAAAACTGTGGGCTCCATAAGATGCTTGAGAGGTTGTTCAGAAACAAAACTACTTTGTTTTTCAGTTTGGCATTACATAACATGGTTCAGGTTATGTTATAACAGATTTACTATGCAAAAATAACCATGTGAACAGCAAAAAGAAATCCAAAGTAAACTTTATAAAATTTAATAAACTCCTTTACCCAGGACACTCCAGTACACCAACCCCTATAGGAGCTAATGATGACACTCCCTTCCAAACTGCAAATAACTTTAACTCCTTCTTCACAGAAACCATCCAATCTCTAGCCAGTCAGCTACCCCCTGACACTTCCAGCCTTCAAATCCCTAGGACTAGCACACTTCCTATCTTCCTACTACAACCCGTCTCTACTAATTTCATTTTCAAACTCCTAGCTAAACTTAAGCCTTGTACCCCTTCCGCTGACCAGATTCCTGCTGAATATCTGCAAAAAAACAGGTAAAGCAGTATCTTATCCTATTGCCATCCTTATAAATAGGACCATTCAGGAAGGTTCTATCCCTGCCACCTAGAAAATATCACAAATCATCCCACTACACAAAGGTGGTAACTCCAACGACTATTCAAACTATCGGCCCATAGCCCTACTCTCCCCCCTAGCTAAAATAATGCAAAAATGTATTCATCATCAACTCATAGGCTGTCTCACTCAACACAACATACTATCCAAATGCCAACATGGCTTTAGGCCATATCATAATACTACTATTGCTCTCTTATCCTTTACTGACACCATTAATAGATTCCGCAATAACAACAAACTCTCTTCAGCTCTATTCATTGCTCTTTCTAAGGCTTTTGATATGATAAACCACTCCTTGCTTATTTATCTTCTCAAATCACTTTCCCTAGATTCTCTATCTGTAAAATGGTTTACTTCCTACCTGAGCAATAGGCAACAGGCAGAACTCTGGGAAAATAACCTATCATCTCACCTGCCAGTCACACTGGGTGTACCCCAGGGCTCCATTCTAGGTCCTCTCTTATTTTCAGTTTTCATTAATGATCTCTACCTAGCTATTCCCAACGCTAATTGTATACAATATGCGGATGATTCAACAATAATCTGCATGGCCAAATCTGCACCTGAACTGCAATCCCAAAACCAGAAGGCATTTAACATAGTTGAGACATGGTTTTCAAAGCAGTGCCTACTTTTGAATCCCAAAAAAAACAAAAACTCCTGCTCTTTACACCTACTTGCAGGTCAATGCCAATAGATTTATCAGTAATCTCTAAACATGGCACCCTCATATCACCAGACTCTACTACCAAACTACTAGGGATTACAATAGACAACAACCTTAACTTTGATACCCATATTAACAACATTATAAAATCAGTTAACAGAAAAATGGGCTCTCTGTATAAAATTAAACCCTTCTTAACACCAACAGCAAGAACTACCATTGCCCACTCCCATCTAATCTCTACTCTTCTCTATGCCTCACCAATATATACCAACCTTTCCAAAAATAATCTTCTCAAAGATGGAGGGTGGCCTAATGGTTAAGGTGTTTGCCTTACAAACACAAGGTGCAGGGCTTGAGTCTCACAAGGGATAATTGGCTAAGCTTAAAATGGCTCACAAGGGCAGTTAGCTTAGTACTAATCTATGAATCTATGAATCTATAAATTAGCTACCACCTATAACAGCATAGCCAGATTTGCCACTGGTAAACCTTTCGGAACCCATCACTGTCATAATCTCAAACAACTCGGGTGGCTTGAACTACAAATTCAGCTAAAAAATCAACCAACTAACTACTGCCCATAAGATCCTTTACCAACCTAACAACACTCCAATACTCCGAGACCTCATTACCCCTTATAGAAATCTTAACATCTTGCATTAATTGAATAAATTACTAATTAACATCAATAAGGCAAACAACATAGCAGGAGACTCTCTGTTCTCAAATACAGTTGGGAAAAAGTGGAACCTTCTACCTAGAGAACTTACCTCCCTTCCTTCCTTATCACTCTTCAAACAAAAAATTAAAATCTTGCTGAAAACTCACTGGCTTTGTCCTTGTAGTAACCCTGACTAAACAATCATTACTGTTTCTGGTATTCTTACTAACTCCGCTGACTCTTCTAATTACTGTGCTTCAGTGCAACATGAAAGTGCATATGCAAAAAATGGGAAGCTGTAATAGCTACTTGTAAATGTTAAAAATTAGCTCTAAATATTTTAATTAGTCTTTATGAAATGTGTAGAAATATTTCTTCTGTGTCTGTTGTCTTTGTAACATTATGGATCTTGTCTGTTCATGTCTGTTTTGGAGCTTATCTCCCCGGACCTCTGCTGAAAATGGACATATATCCAGTTAGACTAGCCCGGTCAACAAATGTAAAATAAAATAAAATAAATATTACTGTGCATATTTTAAGAAAATGACACAGTGACCTAAACTATGGATTGATATTTGTGTTTTCATTTTTAACTCCTAATTCCTGAGAAAATCCTAGTCAAAAGTCAGGCATAAAGAAACATATGAAGGAAGATTTTTAGTAGCACACCAAGTTATGATTTGTTTGATGTCTGTTGTCTTGCACAGTTGACTAAGTAGCTGCACCTAGCCAAGCTGGAAATGTGAGATTCTGGCTCACTGTAGGAGGGGAGATGAGTGAAGTAACTTGGTCAGGAACTGCAACTAACAAAACTGCTCTTTGTAAAAAGTCATTTATATCTCAGTAATGTGTTGGTACTTTTGCAAGCTTTTTGTCAGAGAATATCTAGTACATTAGTAAGATAACATTTGTGAAACTCAGTGCAGACCAGCCAATGACACTCGATCTGCAGACTCTTAAACTTGGCAGTTATTTTTCAGGTTTTCCATTTTAAGTGAATGGAAGTCTAATCTGACAACAAATGGTAAGGCTACATTTTCTCACAATCAGCACTGTCATACTGCATTTGGGCCAGATTTAACTTTTCAAGGAAAAAAAAACCTCTCATTAGGATGTCTCCCGCCATGAGGGCATGCAAGGATAAAAAAAAATAGAAATTAATACTTATTTTGTGGTAAACAGCTTTGACAGGAGCAGAAATTCATGACTAGATAAAAAAATATTTGTTTTTCATCATTTGTCCATAGTGGTCCTTTAATTTTAGGGTGTCAGGATTTAGAATTGTTTTTGATGAAAGTTTGGAGAGAAGATTATAAACAGCAGTACTTGTTATTGGAATGAAAGTTCAACAAAGGTGACTGACTAATGTGGCCTGCTACAGATGGGAGGTATGTAGGAAGATGTGAAGACAAGAAGAGGATAGTGCCAGAGCCAGATCCAGCACTAGGTGACTTAGGCAGTCACCTAGGGCCCTGTGGCTGGGGAGGGTGGCCCACTGTCCAGGAGGCTACCACATTAACCTTTTAGTTAATTAATTAAAAAATACTTCTTAACACTGTGATGGTGGTCTCCTCTAAGGAAGACCATGCATGTGTTGCACACAATGTGGATGTAAATACATTCCACACTTCCATACAGAATTTAAACTAGCCATCCTATTGAGGGAGAAAGTGTCAGTGTGTGTGTGTGTGTGTGTGTGTGTGTGTGTGTGTGTGTGTGTGTGTGTGTGTGTGTGTGTGTGTGTGTGTAATTTAAGCTAGCCATTCCATTTGTTTTTGTATGCCAGAGAAGAAACTGTGTGTAAATATGTGTGTGTATGCATGTGTATGTGTGTGTATGTAATTTAAACTAGCCATTCATTTGTTTCTGTGTGAGAGAGAGTATTTGTTTGTGTGTGTGTGTGTGTGTGTGTGTGTGTGTGTGTGTGTGTGTGTGTGTGTGTGCGCGCGTGTGTGTGTGTGTGTGTGTGTGTGTGTGTGTGTGTGGAGCATACCTCTCAACTGTCCAGATTTTCACAGAATGTCCAGATTTAGCCTCATTTTTTGATTTTCTCATAAAACGTGGTTTTCTTGCCAATCAGTGAGGACTGAAATCACTAAATAATGATGTATATATGAGTTTCAGGTATACCTCTAAACCTCTAAAAGCAAAAAAATCTGGACAAAGACATAAATAATGGGGGGGGGGGCAAATGCCCACAAATAGGGACACTTTTTAAATACTGCTCTTGCAAACTTAGAAAGTTGATAGAATAGCATGTTTTGCATTAGTATGAATTTTCTGAAGGCTATGAAGTCTATAACTCAAATGTCTGCCATTATTTTTTGACTTGCTAATGACTTGCCAGAAAACCACAATTTTATGAGAACCACACCAAAAATATGGTATGTAATGCCCTATTGGGGGTCAGGTTAGTCAATTAACTTAATCAGGCTTAACCCTGTAATGTGTTACAGAAGACAAGAATCTGAATCCTCTACACCAACTACCAGACTGCTGAAATAATTCTAAGTTGGAGTTTCAGAACATTTTCAGAAATTATGAGTTTCAGTGTATTTTCAAGGGATTATAAGTTTCAGTGCATTTTTATGGTGCTGCCTTTGTTGTAGAAGGCTATGAATTCCATGTAGACTGAGTGCTAATATAGTGATATTGCAGTGCCCTGTCAATTTCTGATTATGTGGTGCATTTCAAGGGGGATAGGGGTGCTGCACTCCAGAATGTGTCTTCCTTTGTATAAGATGCCTAGTAACTCTGAAATTATTGTTGTTTTGTCAGTCATTCCTTATTGCAATATTACCAGCTTACCAACTTTTTTTTAATGTAACATAGACTATTAATTCTTCAAGGGTAGGCACTGAATTTGTAGATGAAACGCTGAAATGTAAAACTATTTGCCAGTAGCAACCTTTTCATTAATTACAGACCTTTTTAATGGGAGCATTTGGATGACTTTTACTTCTGCAGAGATTGTACATATTAACTGATATTGGTGGAGTGTAATGACAGAAGTTTGAATGGCCTTTTATGGTTGAAATTTTCTGAAATGGGTAGTTTTGTCACTATTGGTTCATACATTATGTTTTAATGCTTACTGGAAGAATGTTCAAAACTACAAACTTAAAGCATATTCTAACTAGTGGCGCTGTATTGTACAAGGAATATAATTTAATACAATCAGGAAGATGAATAAAAGAACATATACATGTAAGCATTGTCCTAAAAATGCGTGCAAGAAGCCTATGGTTTTAAAACAGCCCAAAAGTAAATATAGAAGAAGGAGGTGTTAAAAAATAGCAGGGCTATGATGCAATTTATATGATTAAATAAAGAGACCAATAAATAAATAAAATTAAAGCATTCAACTGATTGTCCTGATAAAGGGTGAGAGTGAAACATTATCACCATCATTCTTTATTTCCCATTTTCTACATGGGTCTGGGTGTCATGCCAGCTGTCACCATTTCTGTCTATTCAGTGCCACTCTCATACCCTCTTTGACAGTAACACCTGATTGTCACAGGTCTTCTCTCACACAATCTATCCACCTCTTTGCTGGATCCTCACATTTCCTCTTACCTTCTTCCTTTCTGTCCCAAATCTTCTTCAGCAGATTGTCTTCTGCTTTCCTGCATATGGATCAGTGTGTATATTGAACCTAGTCAGCCACTGTAGCTAGACAGCACATACATATAAGTTACTGAGCATGTGTGAGATCAGTGTCGTTTTGTGTAGGTAGCCAGTGTGACTGTAAGCTTGAATGGAGATGAGCATATAAGTGTATTAGAAGCAACAAGTCAGTCAGTAAGCAAATGAAGTTTGAAGTATATGTATAAGTTATAGCTGCTGATGTGTGCTTGTATAATAAATTACTTGAATACATTCCATGCCTCAGTGTCTCATTTGAATACAGTAGACTTGTGACATGGTGTCAGAATGGGATCTGAAGTTGAAGCAGCTTGCAAATCATGAGGCATGCATCCAGGAGTGACCTCACAAACAGGCCAGCTGTTATTGGAAGGTACTTAAATTCATTTCAAATTATTTTCAGTCGCCAAACATGTGGCATAGCATTCAAAGTGAATAAAATAATTCCAAGATGTCTGAAATGTCCAAGATAGTGACATAATGATTAAAGTGTTTGAAATAATGTCCAACCTGTTTAAAATGCTTGAAAAGGCTAAAATGTCTGAATTCTTTTGTAATGCATGACTTTTTCACAGTAACAAAGACTTTTCAAAGTGTCAGGAGTATTCGAGGTATTTGCAGTGTTAAAATAAAGCATTTTTGGAGAGATTGTTGTGCACTTGGGCAAAATTACAGGTACCAGGTCTATACTTATGTTTAAAAGAACTTTGTTGTTATGGCAGAGGGATTTCAAAGACCTGAACCTCTGATGTTTGATAATAATATTGCTGAGAATTGGTGAGTGTTTAAGCAAGAATGTAATATTTTCACACAGTCTGCATTTTCTGATAAAACATATGTACAAGAGCATATCTACTTCTCAATTTAGCTGGCTCAGAGGCCATTGAGTGAGAGCTTTCATTTGTGTATGCACCTGCTGTGTATGCAGGAGAGGGGGAGAATTGTCATATTGTGATACAGGCTGAAATGTGGGAAGAGCCTGAACGCTTAAAATGTAAATTTAGAGAAATGGTGATCTACAAGATGAGGTGATAAAAGACTGTCTTGTAGGTGATGTTAATAATGATGCAGTGAGAAAGATTTTACTTCGAGATAGTGAATTAACATTGAGCAAAGCCATTGAGATTTGTCAACTACATGAGATTACTGAAAATATACGATATGCTTATGAAAGAGAAAAGCATGTTTACAGTATCTGCTAGTGCGATAGTGTACAGCAGATAGTTAAGATGAAAAAGAAATATAAACCAAATGGTAGTGCCACACCCACCTCATTGTTAACTGTTGTAGTCGTGGAGGCAGTCATGAACCTAAATGGAAAAAGTGTTTAGCATTTGGTCAGCAATGTCACAAATGTAAAAAGTGAAATCATTTCAAAAGGATTTGCAAGTCTAAAGTGTCACAGACTCATGTTAAAAGAGAGTATCTGAAGAACCAAGCAGATCAGATAAAAACTGTAGCAAATTCCGAGAGCTGTGAGTAAACTTTATATGTTGACGGTGTCTCTGTGATCAATGAAACAGTTACTACAGTGGACTATCATCTGTCGGCAAAGTGTGAAATGTTTTGTACTGTACAAATTAATGGAAAACCTGTACAGCTTAAAGTAGATACTGGATCCAAATGCAATTCTATATCAGCACAAGTGTTTCCGAAAGTAAAAGCTGGTGAGAAATTTGATTCAGCACAGTGTGCAAAACTAGTTGCTTATGGTGGCGAAGAGATTCAATCTGATGATTCAGTAGTTTTTTCATGCCATTCTGCTGGAAACAGCTATGAATTGCAGTTTTACATAGTCAAAAGACATGTGCAGTCACTGTTAGTCCTCAAAGACGGTCTGAGAATGGGACTGATTTCATTTAATAAAGAGGTTCACCATATAAATATGAACCAACAACGATAGTTTTACACAGATATTTTTAGTGAATATGCTGATATTTTCAAAGACAAGCTTAATAAACTTCCAGTCACATATTCCATGAGTTAAACCATGAAGTACGTCTACTTGTCAAACCAGCATGGAAGAGTCCAGTAGCAATGCAGAGTAAAGTAAAAGCAGAACTAGACAAAATGGTGAATTTAGGTGTCCTTACTCCAGGTGAAGAACCGACTGAATGGGTATCCTCCATGGTCATAGCTCATAAGAAAAGCTCAGATGATATTCAAATATGTATTGATCCAAGATACTTAAACAAAGCACCTTAGCATCCTCATCATCTGAAGCGTAGAGTAGAAGAGTTAGCCACTATCTTGTCAAATTCCACTTTTTTTTCAGTCTTAGTTGCAAAAAGCTCCTTTTGACAAATTTTGCTGGATCGGACATCTTCATTGTTAAGCACATTCAGTAAACCATTTGGTAGATAGAAATTTTTAAGAATGCATTTGGAATCAGTTCTGCCATTGAAGTCTTTCAATGGTCATGGAACAAACATTTTCTGGTTATTCATGTGCTATTATAGTAGACATTATTGTTGGAGGCAATGGTGAAGACGAACATGATAGAAACATTAGAAAAGTTCTAGACCATGCACATGAAATAAATCTTAAACTGATTTCTCAGAAATGTAAATTCAAACCAAAAGAAGTGACGTATGAGGGACATTTGTTTATCAGTTCTGGCTTACAACCAGATCTAAGCAAGTGAAAATTGTTGAAATGCCACTTCCAGAGAATGTCACAGCTTTACAATGTTTTCATTACTACAAGGAGAAGTTGTGAGAATGCAAACATCCAAAGGATATGACCGAGTAGCAATTGTGAAGAACACTTGTGAAGAACCGAGATCTTACATCATGCAATCTGAAGGAATGGATTTCAGAAGGAATCATAGACATGTGTTACCTGTCTTTGAACCAGTGTCGCAACAGATTGCCTGTGCCAGTGACTCTAATTCCCAGGGTGACTCGTCAACTGTTCGAATTCAAAAGGACAGTGTGTTTTCTTCAAACGACTTTGATGTAAACCCTGATGTTCCAGTTTTGAAAGAATCTTCAGAGACTGTCCCTGTTGCTAAACCCAGTCAGAATTTCTATTTAACTAGATCGGTTAGAATTTTCAGACCTAATCTTAAATATGTAGCAATTTGGACTTAAAATCAGTTATGTTTTTTTAAATGTTGAAATAATGTCTAGCTCTTAAATATGCCTTTGTCCTCTTATTTTGCAATTTCGAACAAAATTAAAGTGGGAGGATGTAGATCAGTGTGTGTATAATTAACCTAGTCAGCCACTGCAGCTAGAGAGCACGTGCATATAAGTTACTCCTGTATCTCATCTGACTCAAAGTGACTGATCTAACATTAATAGTCTCCCTTATCCCAGTTTCCTTTACCTCTGACAACTATTACCTTTTTACACACTTTTTCTCCTCCCTTGATACACCTCCTAGTCTCTCATGTCACATTCTATTCTCATTGCCTCACTCCTCCTCTTCCTCTCAATATCAACTTCATACCACATTCCTCTGCACCATCAACATCTATCTCCTACTCTCCCCATTACTCACATCACCAGCTCCCTCCCTCACCTACAACTTATCTCCCATCCCTCTTTCACAGCATACCTACTGACCATTTCAAGGTCTACATATTTCCTAACACATCTCTTACCCCAACACTAAAACCAAAACATATCTTTACTTCATATCTCCTCATATATGTCATTACTTTCCTAAACACACTTCTCCAAGCTGGGGATATCCACCCCAAACTTGAGTAGACATAAACAAAAAAAAGCCAGCACCTTGGAAGAATGAAGCATTAAGGTTTATTGTAACCAGACCAGTTTCAGCATAAAGCTTTTATCAGTGGTACATCTCAGATGGCAGTTCGAGCCCTGCAATAAATACCTGATCCAATTAAATGTCCATAACATAATTTCCTGTTCAAAACAAAATAAAGTTATTGTGATACCAATTCCTAGGCACAAAAAACAATATTCAACCACATAAAAAGTCTATGTGAAATAGAACTTAAATACACCTTGTACTTGTAATTGATATGTTGCTATACCATATATAATTCACTGTTTAAGAATTATGATGCTCTATGCACCATGTATTAAGTCCAACCTAGTGGTATCCAAGGCATGATAGGAAGGGAAAGTTTTACAATTTGTCATTTAATCCAGGTGGAAAAAGACCACCCAGTTTTACAATCTATTTCCTTTCCTTCATGTTTAATATATTATGCCACCCTGTTTTAAAGGATCTATTGCTTGATATTTTGTCAATGACTGTGAAAGGAATTTCGCTGTATAGTGAATCAGTGAATGTCTATAGAGAGCGTTGGTGGCTCTGGCATTCCTAATATCCTCTAGATGTTCTGACATTAGAAATCTGAATTGTCTAGACGTTTGGCCCACATAGAAAGCTTGACAAGTGCAAGTGGCCAAATTTATGACCCAATCTGTTCCACAGCTGGCAAAGCAGTTGATGTTATACAACTGTCCAGTATTTTTGCTGGTAAAAGTTTTGGTCTTGAAAACATGTTTACAAAAGGTACAATGTCCGCAAGGGTAAGAACCAACTAATTTCTCCCGTGTTAATGTGGTTTGGTGATAAGTTGCATCCTGATGCATAATTTTTTTGTAGTGAGAAAAATGGGAACCCAATGTTTTTCCCCGCATATAAGAAAATAAGCATTTGTCCCCCAAGATATCATCCAATTGAGTATTTGTCTTCAAAATGTTCCAATGTTTATCAATGACATCAACAAGATGTGCTGTATTTCTACCAAATGTAGTGGCCAACCTGAAGGTGTCCTTGTTATCCTTCCTGGGGTGATGTTTATATTCTAATAGGGTATCCCTGGATTGTTTTTTTGCCCATTGCATTGCTGAGTTGACATTCTGTTTGCCATATCCCCTAGCTATAAATCTATTAGCTGAATCATGATGGGAATGTGTAAGATCCTGCTGTGAGGAACAGATTCTCTTCAAATGCAGGAACTGAGATTTTGGAATGTTGTTAATGGTATGTTTGGTGTGGAGACTGGTGGCATGTAACAGGCTGTTGTATTGTGGATATTTTCAATAAACAGTAGTATGTAACTTGTTGTCTGCTTGATGCTGTAAATGAACATCTAGAAAGTGGATCTCATTAAGGTGATGACTGACTGTAAATTCAGCCCCCCATTTATTTCCATTGAGATATTCAATGAATTCCTCCAGATATTCACCGCCCCCTTTCCATACAACCCAACAGTCATCCAGATATCATCTCCATATGTCTATGTCAGGCATATATAAATTATGTAGTTCACTGTAAATGATGCGCTCCTCCACATATCCCATGTATAGATCAGCATATATTGTGGCAAAAGATGCCCCCATTGCTGTACCTTGAATTTGCCAGTAGCACTCATGTTGGAAATAGAAGACATTTTTAGTAAGGACATGCTCGGTCATACAAATGAGCAGTGTGTTTAAACCCGGGCTGCAAATGTTAATCTTGTTTAACCAAAATTCTAATGCTGTTAATCCAGCCCAATGTGGGATACTGGTGTAGAGTGATTTGACATCCAGGGTGCACATCAACCAATACGGTTCCAATTGAGACTCAGAAACAATTTGTAAGAATTCTGTCGTGTCCTTTAATCTGGCTCTGATATATGGCAAAAGTGGTTTCAAATATTCAGTCAAAAATGCCGACAAAGGCTCTGTGAGGGAGCCTATGCCCGAAACAATAGGTCTGCCAGGTGGCGTGTTTAAATATTTGTCAATTTTGGGCAGTAAGTACAAATATTGTTTACCAGGATCATTGACCATTAGTTGTTGTTTGGTTTTCACACTGATAATTCCCTCCTCAACTGATTCCTGCAGAAAATTGTCAATTTATTTTTTGAAGTTTGTAGTTGGGTCAATGGGCATATTCATATAATGCTGGGGGTTAGACAGTTGTCTACTTCCCTCAGCCCAGTAATAACTGGAGTCCATGACCACAACCACCCCACCCTTGTCTGCTGGAAGAATGGAAATATCAGTGTTAGCCCTAAGATCCATGAGAGCCTTTTGTTCCATCTTTGTTAAGTTATGTCTGATAATATTTAGGGAGCCTAGATGGTAATGCAAATCTTTGATCACTGCTTGTTGGAAAATTGCAACGTTTGTCCATGGATGGACTGAAGTTAGATTTGTGAAATCTAAATTCAGTAGATCTTTGAGATTGATCCTGTTGGCCAAAAAACAATTTTAGATTAATCTTTCTAGAAAAAGATAATATGTCAGATACAAAAATGCGTTCATCCACAGAAAAGCCAGGGATAAAACCAAGACCTTTATTTAACAATGTTTCCTCATCAGATGTTAAAACATGTTTAGAAATGTTATGCACAGTTGAACATTCAGGATTTATTTCACGATTGATTGGAAAAGATCCTCTGTGGTTTTTACCCCTATGTTTGCATCTCCCCCTGTGCCTCCAAAGGGTATTCAGGACCCTGGCCCCTCTTGGAATCAGGGGAATCACTAATGTATGTGGATTCGGTGTCAGTAGTGGAGGATTCCTCCCCCGAGGCTGTGATATGTAATGTACCTTTTTTCAATATAGATCTCAGTCTTTTTTTGCATATCTGAGTGGTGTTTTTCATTCCATCTGCAAACCTAACACTTCTATGTTACTCAAATGGCCTACCCCTTTCATAGTCCTCCATATCTCTGGAAAACCTGCATAATTTCTTATCTTTTAAATGGTTTTCAAAAGTAATCAGTTCCTTTGACAGTCTGCTCAGATTGTCCTTAAGGTTAGTTTGTTCCTCATATTTTTTCAATTCCTCACATATTTTTTGAACATCACAAATGTTGACCTCAATAGTTCTTTCATAGTAAGAAGCTAGAATGTTAACAAAAGACATGGACACCTGTTGCTGTGCCAGATTCCAATCCCTTAATAATATATCATCCAGCTTACTGACTAATAGTTGAAGTTTGGTCCTTAAACCCCTCAGGGTAATGTTTTGATTTTGAGAAGCTTTGAAAAGCTTTAAATGCCAAATATTAGTACATAAGGTTTTAACCTTCTTGCCAAGTTGAGTAAACAACAAATTACAACCGTTAACTGGATCAATCTGGCTGTTCTCCTTAGAGCCCTCATTCATAGGTTTAATTCCAAATACATAGATATCATTCTTGTCAGCACAAAGCCCTTGGAGCATCTTATTAAGATCCATGACTATGAGATGCTAATTTGCTTAAATCAATCCAAAAGACTCGATTTGTCAACTGTGATGTAAAATGTCAAAAATGAAAAACTATGTGACACCTCCTGGGCAGCCTGTCAAAGGTGCTAGGAAATAAACCCCTTATAGTTGAGCCTGGTTGTCTGATGCAATAAGTAAATATGTAAACCCGATTTGAGTCACAGAGAAATGCCAAAAGTTTGCTGATTGAGACCGAACAGTAACAAGGCAATGGAACTGTTAGGTCCAAAAAGGACACAAAACAATTCTACCTCAAATAAATGAAAAATCCAAAACAAAGGCCACTATTATAAACGAAATTCACAAGTTAAATATAATTATGAGTGCTTACCACTGTAAGAATAAACAAACCCCTGTTTCAAAGACAAAGGTAATATAGTAACCATTGACTAAT
Organism: Protopterus annectens; assembly: GCF_019279795.1. NCBI lineage: Eukaryota > Metazoa > Chordata > Ceratodontiformes > Protopteridae > Protopterus > Protopterus annectens. Next base: position 1,242,533,482 of record NC_056743.1, read on the forward strand.
CCCTAATAGAAAACATATTTACAGGTGAGGGGCTTTGAGACCACATATATGTACATATTTCCTTATTGTCTAATATGTCATAACAATTTTGATAATGCCCTACCAACATAAAGGATCATTATACTAAACATAAAAAATGTACAATGACCAAATGTCAGTGTGTGATCCACTTATGATATAGTGTGTGGAAATCAGGTCCTATTTGTATTGGTCACATATGTAATCTAAATAGCTTGCTATCCCCTAAAAAGCAATATCTAAACTAATAAACAGCAAAAATAAATGCTGTAAAAAAAGGGGATTATTTAGTATTAGTTACTAGATACCAGTTGTCCTAGTGGTAAGATAGTCATAAGCATTTGAAAAAATCATAAATTCCCCCATAATACCATCCATGTGAGCAAAATAGGTCCATCTGATGAGGACTAACAAAAAGTCATGACTGCATAGACCCAGTTCCGAATCATGAGGCAGAAAAATGTAAAACAACACAACCCCTGTTCAGGTAACCAATGATGTTTATAAATCATTATGTATTAGTTTGCAGGCCCATAAAAATATGACTGGCGCCCACTCAGCAAAAGAAGGGAAAATTAGATAGTTCAGAACATACCATTCTATGTCTGTTTAACCATCCAACCCAAGAGGAAATACTTTCCCCAGTCATAAACCGACTATTTAAGAGGCTGTATGAGAGACAGTGGTAAGCCCTAATTCCCTACTTCTCTAGTAAACCAAATACTCATTGTTTGTAAATAGCAAAGGCATAGCTAAACAGTAAGCAGTAACATGTACATCATTTGTAAAATTCTGCAAGAATGATAATAGTCCCGGACTAAAATGTATAGTGAACAACATATGTTTAGGCAAACACAAAAAAATGGCTACTTATAACTGTCTGCACTAAACAATTAGAAACAGTCCCAGACCAAAATGTATAATGAACAATGTATGTATAAGCAAACAACAGAATGGCTTCTTGTGAAAGTCTGCTCAAAACAAATGGAAACGATCCTCTGTGGAGTGTATAGAAACTCAATCTGCTCCCAATCTTTCGATAGAGCCGTTCTTATTGATCGCCATGCATTTCGGTGAGACTATTAAACAAAAAAAGTACAGTCAAAGTCCTAAAATACATCCAAGTGATTCCCAGTTTCACAAACATATGTTGACACACCAAACCATGTCCAATATGAGAGCCAGCCTTGCCGCGGTTTCAAAAAATCACTTCCAATGTCGGCCAAAAACGGAGGAATGTAACTGAGACTCATAAAAATATGTCCGCCAACAAAAGTAATGCCAAAGGACTGCCAAAAGCCAAAAAAAGGTTGATAAGTCAGAAAAACATATTTACTAACCTGTGGGAAGTTGTTGTTGTATCCCCTTCTGTAAAAAGGCGACGTAATCTCAGCAGAATGTAGTTGAACAAGACCTTTGCATATGAAAGATCCAATGACCTCACTGAATGCTCAGATAAAATGCTGATTCACAAGGTAACTAAGTCATACCCATTAGATACTGCAAAAAGTGTATCCTGTCGATAACAAAAGAAAAACGCAATAAATCCAATCCAATGTAGACCCTGATAGTTGAATTCAACCATCCAGATGAAAGACCAGGCGTAAATGTGAACAGATTGATGAAAAAGGCTAAGTTGAAAACCAAGTAGTAAGGAGCCCTCCTCTACTGACATCGAACACCACAAAAATGGCTCCTGCTTCAGTGCTTCCAACACCAACAGCCAGCAAATGACAGTAAGTCAAGGAGAGGCAGGCTAGCAAGTACAGTAGGTGCACAGGCCAGACAAACTTGAGTATACATAAACAAAAAAAGCCAGCACCTTGGAAGAATGAAGCATTAAGGTTTATTGGAACCAGACCGGTTTCAGCAAAAAGCTTTCATCAGTGGTACATCTCAGATGGCAGTTCAAACCCTGCAATAAATACCTGATCCAATTAAATGTCCATGATATCATTTCCTGTTAAAAACAAAACAAAGTTATTATGATACCAAATCTTAGGCACAAAAAACAATATTCAACCACATAAAAAGTCTATGTGAAATAGAACTTAAATATACCTTGTACTTGTAATTGATATGTTGATATACCGTATATAATTCACTGTTTAAGAATTATGATGCTCTATGCACCATGTATTAAGCCCAACCTAGTGGTATCCAACTCATGATAGGGAGGGAAAGTTTTACAATTTGTCTTTTTAATTCAGGTGGAAAAAGACCCCAACCCAGGACGACCTGCTACAACCCTTCTAAAAAGCACTTCTCATACCTCTCCCCCTCCCTCTATCTCCCAGATCATTATGTATCTTCTCCTTAAATATCCAAAGCCTAGCAAATACAGTTACTGAACTGCATTCCTGGATAGCTAACATGGCACCTTATATCTTATTACAATCTAAAACCTGGTTGAAACCCCACATTACTAACACTGAAATATTACCTTCCGGCTACAACATCTTCTGCTTAGATAGAATCAATAAGAGGGATGGAGGTGTTGTTATACTATACTCTGAACTCCACACTCTCTCCACTCTCCCTTTCTATACCTTGCTTTGAGCTAGCTGACCTCCTCATTGTAAATTGTTATTTATACTCACATAAAAAATTGCCATCACCTCCATCTACATACCTTCTGGGAATAATATCCCTATCCTTGAAGATATTCTCTCCTGGCTAACTCAAAACATTCCATATGAAACCCTCATCCTTGGTGATGTCAACATTGATTGGACAAAACTCTCAACTTCATCCCCCAGTACAAGCCTCAACCTTCATGACTTCCAATAACTAGCATCCTCTCCTACTCAGCCTAACAAAAACACCACCCCCAGACCTATTCTTGACTGGATTCTCACCTCAGACCCAAAACTCTATCATAATCCTGGTACACTCCCTAACTCTCTTAGTGGCCACTCCCCAGCCTTTATCAAATACATACTCCAAAAGACCATCTCTATAGAGATTGTTGCAAACTCACTCATTGCAATCCTGATACTTTTAACTCCTTACTGTCTAAAATAAAATGGCCCTTTCTTCAACACCTCACTATAAATGATACAGTACCATATTTCAATAAGATATTCTTTGAAATACTGAGCTCTTTGGCACCCATTAGAAAAATAAGAAATCCAACTCCGCCCCCTGGCTCTCAAAACATACCCGCTCGATAATGCATCAATGCAACAGTGTCTGGAAATCCTGGGTTAAAAACAGGTCCCCTATACTACTTCTAAAATACAAAGAACATAGGAATCTGTCCAAAAAACTTGTCAACAATGATGAGAAATTTCTTCACCTCAAGTCAAAATAGCCCACATAAAAACCCTAAAAATTCTGGTACTCTGTTAACCAGCTCCTCCATCCTGGCAATCCCTCTACTCCCAACCACTTCCAACATCATACAGCCACTGAGACTGCCACCTTCCTTAACAATTAATTCATACAAACAATCGAAAAACTTACCCAAAATGGTAATACTTCCCCCTCCTTCATCTCCCATAACTTCACCTTTCAATTCCCTCTCTTTCAAACCTGTCCCCATCTCCTTCATCAAATCTCTTCTTGTCACACTTAAACCTTGTTCTCCCTCAGCTGATAAACTACCTTCCTACTTTCTTAAAACAGCTGCTGAACCTATCACCTATCCTGTCTCCATATTTATTAATTGATCCATAACAGAATCCTGTATCCCAGAAATATAGAAAGCTTTCTATACAATTCCTCTTAATAAAGCTGGAAACCCTACTGACCCTTCCAACTATAGACCTATTGCAATCCTATCCCCATCTCCAAAATTCTGGAAAAATGTATTCACACCCAATTATTCAAACACCTTCTTGACAATAACCTACTAACCCCCTCCCAAAATGGCTTTAGACCCCACCACAACACATTCACTGCACTTCTTTCCTTAATCCAAAAAGTAGCAGAAGCCCTTGACAAGAACTTGCTAGTCTCCTGTTTATTCCTTGATCTCTCTAAGGCCTTTGACACTGTTTCTCACCCTAAACTGCTACTTAAACTCTCCAACCTCCATCTATCTAGCTTCTGTATAAACTGGTTCTCAAGTTACCTCTCCAACAGGCAGCAATCCAGTCACTGGCAAACTGTTTTCTGTCCCTTCTTTACAGTCAACACTAGTGTTCCACAAGGATCTGTCTTAGGCTCCCTTTTGTTCAATATATTTACTAACAACCTTCACTCAGTCTGTCACCATTCCACACCCTCACAATATGCAGATGATTCTACACTAATTTCCACTGCCCCTAACATCTCTGATCTCTTAGCTCTTACATAAAACACCCTTTCTTCTGTTGAAACATGGCTCTCCAATAATCAACTTGTTCTTAACCCCCAAAAAACTAAACTTCTCCTCTTCACTCACAAATCTGTGGCTCACTTCAAATCCCCCTTCTCCATCACCTCTTTAAAAACTACCATCATTATGCTGGAACCCCACATCAAACTACTGGACATCAATAATGATGATGAGCTGAAATATGATATTCATATTCAACAGCGTATAAAAAAATCAGAAACTAGGTCTTCTCTACTCCAAACAGAAATTCCTAACTCCTTCCTCTAAACTCTATCTAGCTCAGTCTCATCTGTTACCCTGCCTACTGTATGCAGCCCCTATCTCTACTAGCATTCAATCTGCTCTATTTTCCAAACTTGAACTAACATACAATAAAATTGCCAGGTTTCCCACTAACCTACCCTTTAAGCCTCATCACTGTCATGCCCTTAGATCACTACACTGCCCTGAATTTCCCAAGCTACTACTCATTCAACAATTACATATTACCCACTCCATCCTAAGCAATCCTTCTCTGTGTCCCTGTATCGCTAATCTTATATCTACTACTGCCCCACCTGCCTGCTACGTACTTCTGACAAACTTCTCCTTGATATTTACAAACCCAGCAATAACATTGGTAAGTCCCTTTACAAATACTCAATAGCTCATATCTGGAACAAACTTCCCCTCAAGTTAAGAAGCATCTCTCAATGGCATCTGTTTAAACATGAACTCAAACAGTACCTACAAACTGTATAGTCCTGTCCATGTCAAACCCCCATATGTTAAATAATGCCAGTTATAAATCTGTTACACCTCTTCCTTCCTACTTTTTTCTTTGTCTTACCGCATATACCTTGTATTCATGATCTCTTCTCTCTTGTCAACCCACCTTTCTCTTGTCAAATTCCATTACTTCACCTCAGCTCATAGTCCCATCCTTTGTATATACTTTTCCTAGTTTCCAGAATGTAATGGCATTATTTGTTTTCATTATATCTTTTGTTCTTTGCGTAACATCTAATCTAATGTTAAATGGTCTTTTACCTAAAATATTTTTTGTATTTATTATCTGATGTACTTGACTTATGTAAATGTTCTTTACTTTAAAATTTTTTGTATTAGTACCTGGAGCTTTTCTCCTTGGGTCTCCACTGAAAATGGGCCCCTGGCTCAGCTGGACTAACCCGGTTAACAAATGTCACATAAATAAATAAATACTGAACACACGCAAGATCAGTGCCATTTTGTGTAGTCAGCCAGTGTGAATGCAAGCTTGAATGGAGATGTGTTAGAAGTAACAAGTCAGTCAGTAAGCATATGAAGTTCAAAGTATATGTACAAGTTACAGCTCCCGATGTGTGTTTATATAACAAACGACTTGAATGCATTCTGTGCGTCAGTGTCTCATTTGAATACATGAGACATGCAACACTGCAATTGTGTTCAAACCACAATAATCTGTTGTCTTTGAACTTCTCTGCAATTGAAGCTACTTGGATTCTACCCTAATGTCCACATTTCTTCATCTGTCCCACAATGTGCATTCTTACATCCATCTCAGTCACTTCATCTCCATAACCTCTAGCTTCTTCAACTGCTCTGCCTTTACTGCCCAGGTTTCAATACCATACAGTAGTACTGGTCACACCGCAGTTTTGTATGTCTTACTTTTCAACTTCTTTGACATTCGTCTGCCATACACTGCCCCTAAAATTCAGTCCCAGTTAGTTGCAGCTTCTCTTAGTCTAGCTTTGACCTCTTCATTTAGACTACTACTCTTCTCAGCCACTTTTCCCAGATATGTGAAACTGTTAACCTGTTCCACTATTTTCCCTTCTATCTCAATTGTCAGCTTCTTCTGATTTTCCTGATTTGCTGCCATTATAACTGTCTTATCTGTACTAAGTTTCATTCCATGTGCCTTCAGTTTTGAAATCCATTCTGCTATTCCTTGCTGAAGTTCTTGCTTAGAGCCTGTCTGTGATGCCAAATCTTCTGCATACAGCAACTTTGTTCATAGGTAGGTACTAGTCTATTGGCCCTAGGGCCTATATAAGCCTAGCCAAAAGGTACCCTGGCTTTAGCCACCCAAGAAAATTATTTTCCTGTGTCACTGTCGAGCAGAGCCACAGAAGTGATCCCTGGGGTGAATTTCCTATCTCCCATTCAATCATCAAGATTATTCTTGAAGAGTGCTAATGAGAAGCTTTGTTTGATATAGATAGGTACTTTGTTCCAGAGTATGGGAAGTCTCTGGGACAGGAATCTATCCCTCCAGCATGTTCTGTTTATTGTGGTGACAAGATTTAGGTCCCTAGAGTGTGAAGCTCGGAGGGATTGGGATTTCTTTAAGTGGAGCATGTCCAAAAGCTCTGTGTTTGACGTAGCTTTGTATATTAGGCAGAGATCGCCTCTGAGTAAGCGATATGTGACAGAGTAAAGCTGCAGTTTTTTTAGATGGTCTGCGTAGGGCATCTGTTTGAGGCCAGTAATCCTCTTTGTGAGGTATTTCTGTGGCCTTTCTAGTTGATGTAGATGTCTTGTGAGGTACATATCAAAAGGGGAGTTGTACTCTATAATGGGTGTAATGAGTGGTGAGTAGAATGGAACAATGACCTCTTTTTTCCTGGATGAGAAACCTTTTGTGATGAGATATGCCATGTAGAAGGATTTCCTGACTACTGTGGCGATGTGATTATCAAAGGAGTGACTACTGTCCACCTGTGTCCCAAGGTCTCTTATCACACTTTCGGTGTTAAGTAGACTACCACCTATGTGGTAGTTTATGGGTACAGAGTTTTTACCAAAAGGGATGACAATGCACTTTTTGACACTGAGCTTGAGGCCATGGCTTTGACACCAGACATCTGTCTCAGCGAGGCCCTTTTGTAGGATGTCCACATCTTTTGGAGTTTTGATTATGGGTCCTAGTTTGCAGTCATCTGCAAACTTTGTTAGCCAAAGACCTTCTATGTTAGCCTGTACTTCAGAGACGTAGATACCAAACAGGAGAGGACCCAGGACTGAACCCTGTGGTACTCCACTTGTAACTGGTCCGAAGTTGGATTTGGAGTCTGCTGCTTTCACAGTGTGGGTTCTGTCAGTGAGCCAGTTAGCAACCCATCTTGTGACAAAGGGATTTATACCTAGTTTAGTGAGTTTATCTATAATTCCAGAGTGGGGGGATGGTGTCAAAAGCCTTGGAGAGATCTAGATAGGCTGTGTGAACCACCTTACCCTCATCTATGGCTTTAGTGACCACTATCTGGTTTAGGAGACATGATCTGCCTTTTACAAACCCGAACTGGGTGGAGTCCAGAGTTTGGAGATTACCAATGTCATTGTTTATAAGTTTCATGATGATACATTCCATAGCCTTGCAGACCAGGCTCGTCAGGCTAATGGGGCAGTAGTTTCCGGGGTCCATGGTGGCTCCCCATTTGTGGAGTGGGATAACAGTCACTGTGCGCCATTCAGTGGGCACATAGCCTGAGGTGAGGCTATGATTGAACATGGTACTTAGGTGGAGTGCCAGTTCATTCTGTAGTTCATGTAGAACGCAGCCTGGGATGTTGCCAGGTCCCATGGACGCTGTGTTCTTGGCTTTGGAGAGTGTGTTCTTTACCTGTGTAGCCATGATTACAGGAACTTTGCATTCTTCCAGTATAGAGATGGGCCCTTTAGGGGATGAGAGGGGGGTAAAGTTAGCACTGAGCCTATCCACCAGGATGTTGGTGATATCAGTTGGTTCTGTATATTTAGTGCCATTGTGCTGTAACTCAGAGCAGATCTGAGTGTTGCCATTGAGATTCTTGACATAGCTATAGAATGCTTTGTGGTTGTCTTTAGAATCAGTGGTGATTTTGTTTTCGCAACTAGCTTTGGAGGATTTTGTGAGGGATCTCAGCTTCTTACTGAGGCTGACCAGGGAGTTCCTCCAATCATGGGATTTTACTCTTTTTTGCAACAGTTTCTTTCTTCTGTTGTAGAGTTTGTTTATGGCAGGGGACCACCAGATTGGTTTCCATTTTTTGGAGGATAGCATCTTGGTTCTGTTAGGGATTGCACAATCCATGCACTTGTGTAAGTGCTTATAAAGTGCATTTGTGTAGGATTCAGCAGTCATACTTCTATTATCTGTCAGCATGTGTGTCGTGAAGTATGCCACTTCTCTCTTAAAAAGCGTGAAATTGGCTTTGGAGAATTTTTTTACGGTGGTTTCCCTAACTGGGGGTGGGGGTGGGGGAGGGATGTGGATGTCTAGAGTGATTTGCTTGTGGTCGGTTCTGACCAATGAGGAATTGACCTCTGGTGTGGAGCACCGGTTGTCCATGTTGGTAATGACCAGGTCTAGGATACTGCTGCCCCTGGTAGGGTGTGGATAAGTTGATCCAAGGCATTGGAATTTATGAATTCCAGAAAATGTTGAGCACAAGAATTTCTACATGAGTAGTTTTCCCAGTTAATGTTGGAGCAGTTGAAATCGCCCATTATTAGGGTGTTAGGTTGTACCCTAATAATTTCCAGTGTATCAAGAAATGAGGAATGGGAATCCTGGGGCATGGTGGGTGATCTGTAGCAAGCTATAATTTGGATTGCGGTCTTGCCCAGAATTAGTTGCACTTGGATAATCTTGGATGCATTATGCTGAGCAACTAGCCTGGAGGTGTGGATATCCTTAATGAATATGGACACGCCTCCACCTTTAGTGTTTCGGTCCAGGTTAGGTGGCCGAAAGGTGTGGTATGAATTATAGCCTGGTAATGCAGGGGTACTCTCTGAAGCCTTGAACCAGGTCTCTGTCACTGCACAGATGTAGATGTTCTCCATTTTAAGCAGTGCCTCATGTGAGTGCATTTTGAGGTTTAGACTTCTAACATTGAGTAGCAATACCCTCAGATTTTGCTTGCTTGTACCTGTTACAGTGGTAAATTTGTCATTTGAACCTTGCCTAAAAAAGGCACTATAGGGGTGGCTAGAGCCTTAGCCAGTATCCGTAATCCCAGGGGTGACAGGTGCAGGCCATCTCTGGCAAAGCATCGTGGTTTGTCGATCATGTCATCCCAGGCAGACAGATACTGGATCCCCTTAGAATGACACCAGAAGCTTAGTCAATTGTTGAAGTCAATCATTTTGTCCTTGTACTGTGGTATAATTCTGGGTGATGGCAGGATCCAACCTGTTCACTAAACTAATCCATCACCAATATGAACATTAGTGGGCTCAGAGTGGAACCCTGATGCACACATACTCCTGCTGAGAACGCCTCTCAGACCATACACTGTAATTTAGCCACTGGGTCCCTGCACCTTGCCTGAACTAATTCTACCAATATTTCTGGGACTTCAAACCACCACAGGACTGCCCAGATCATCTTTCTTGAGATCTTGTCATATGCTTTCTCAAAGTCAAAGAATGCCCAGTTGGACTCTTTCCTCATCTTTAACTTTTTCCTCAGTTATTTGTCTTACTGCAAACATCAGGTCAGTTGTGCTGCATCCTGATCTGAATCCAAACTTTTTATCTTCCAACTTACTTTCTACTACTCTGTGTATTCATGTATCGATCACCCTTCTCCAGAACTTTCATACAGTGTGACAAGAGTTTGACACCTCTTTGCTGCTTACAGTTGTGGATGGCCTCTTTGTTATTGTATATTGCCACTAGTATGCTTATTATATCGTCTGGGATATGTCTTTATCTCTGTACTGCTCTGAGTACCCTCAGGAGTTATTTCTCCCCTATTTCACAAAACACCTTGATCATATCTGCTATGACCTCATTTGAGCTTGCTGCTTTCCCTAACTTCATTTCCCTTTATGCTGTTCTTACTTCTTCTAGAGTGGGCACCTCCTCTTCTTTCATCGTAGGCTGCATGGGGCAGTACAGCCGTTATGTTTTTTTTTTTTCATCTAGAAGCTAGTGGAAGTACTCCTTCCATCTGTCTTTGATGTCCTGTGGACTAGTGAGCAGGTTGTTTCTGGTATCCCCTATAACAGATGTCTGAGTGTCTTTTCTTTCTGTCTTTGCCTTGCAACTTCACAGAGTTTCTTTGTGCTGAGTACTGAGTCACTTTCCAGAAGCTGGCAGAGTGCCTCTGATGCCTTGTTCTTTATTACTGCAACTCCTCATTTAGTCTCTGTGTTAGCCAGTCAGTATTCCTTCCTAGCCTGGTCCACTTTTTCTATCTCCCACTTTTTCCTGCACTCCTTCATTCTTTTGATGACTTCCTGGACTTCTGCATTCCACCACTATCTTTCCTTTTGTACCTTATTTCTATACCTGGCTTGACTGCATATCCGTTCTATAGTCCTCACACATGGTGCTTTGAGGCACTGCCAATCTTCTTCAACTTCACTTATTTTTTCTTCTTCCTGAGGTGCTAGTGCCCTGAGTATTTCCTTGAACTTTTGGCCTTTCTTTCCAGGAAACCTCCAGGTCTTTATCCTGGTCTCTGTTGACCTTAGAGTCTTCACTGACCACTGCTTGCAGGTGATTGTCACAATCAATGATTTATACTGTTGCCTGAATGTTTCACTGGGCATGACTTTGCAATCACTGATTCAATCTCAGTGCCCTTTCCTTACTAGGGAGAAATCTTACGTTGGCCATTCTTGTATGTGATCTTATGACTGTATCGCTTGCTGAACCATGTGTTGACAACCATCAATTTACTTTCAAGACAGAAGTCTAGAATGGCATCTCCTTCTTTATTCTCATTGCCCCACCCATATGGACCCAAGCAGTCTTCATATCCTGTTCTGCTTGTCCTGACATGTGCAATCAAGCCACCCATTATCGACATCAATTCACATTGTCTTGTTTTAATCTAGTAGGTTTTGCAACTGCTGTCTGAATGCATCTTTTCCTCACTATCACAACCCTGCTGTGGGACATAGGCTGAGATTATGAATAGTACCCTATCCTTACACTGGAGCCTGACTGCCATGAGTCTGTCACTAATTCTGATGGCATCCCTCATTGTCTTCTGAAGCCTCTCCATCACCACAATTCCCATACCATTTCTAGTCTGTCCTCCTCCAGAGTAGTAGACTCTGAATCCCAAGCCAAAGTGGTTTCACTGCATTGTCCTTCCATCTTGTCTCTGGATACATAGGATGTCCAGCTTCACTTTTAACATAATGTCATCCAGTTCTAATTTGCATCCTGTCAGTGAATGTACACTGATTGTTCCAATTCTGAGCTCATGTTTAGCAGTTTGATTGGTTTTATCACCAGCTTTCACTCAACAGAGCTATCCCAGGTAACCCGAGCTGGGCAAATGGACAATGACCAAACAGCAGCTTATTTCTCCAGGAATGCTGGGCTTTATGGCAGGCACACACTGGCCAATACAGGCACATACATCCCTTCCATCCTTAGCATGGGTCCTTCTCGTAGGTTGGATTAGGCCAGGTCCTCAACCCACTTATCACTGACAAATACCCATGGCTATTTTTGGCAACATTAATCAACAAGATCATATCACATAAAGCCAACATGTAGTCATAATTGATGATATCTGCTTTTTGCTTTTATCTTTTTTAACCCAAGTGCTCATATCATCAGAGTTGCCCTTCCAGAAGCCTATCTATCTGTTCATTCCCATCAAATGTGGCAGCCAGCTCATTCATTGCCCAGCCATGGTGAAAGCCCTAGGGCCCATGTATGCTCTGACTGAAATGAAAGATTTATTGGCCCATTCTGTCTTCTTTGAAAGCGAGTGTCAAGTGCCAGGCAGTTAATCATTCATGTTTGGAGTCCCTCCCTTCCCAGCTAACTACCTCTCTGTGTCATCTGTGACTGACACAAGTGCTTCTTTCTAGGGAGACGCACACATGCTATGCATGCATGACCAGGGTCCCTGGCTAGGGTGCAGCACAGTCATCACTCAGTCCAAAGCACAGAATGTTACACCCCATCACTTTTGAAGGTATCAACAGACCACCTCCACTCCTTACACACATGATGGCCAGGTTGCCATCTACTCATTCCCACTCTGCTCTTCCTGTCCCTCCAGTGCCCAACCCACTAATCAAACTCAGGTCATCCAGGTTGCTAGCTGGGCTTTAGCCCTGTATGCCACAGATACAAGCACAAGAAAATGGCATTTTTGAAAGAAGGTGGGACAGTGTGGGGAAGAGATCAGTAACTGACATAGGCAAACAGACTATAGCTAGAAAATCCGCAAAAACAGAGATGAACATTAGGCGCAGATATTCATAGATTTATAGGTGAGTGCCTGGATATCATTCCAATGTGATATTTGAAAATAAGCATGCTTCCCGAATGTCAATGGTATAATTGTGATGGGTTGAGAGAGAGAGCATAATTAGCTAAGAGAACAGTGTTACACTGACATCTGAGCAAATTAGCTATGTGAAAGTCCTAAACAAAGAACTTTACATTCTGTTTTTTTTTTTTTTTTTTTTTGTTATTAAGGGCAAAAGGTTCTAGATGTCTATTCAAATGTAGGGAAGGGGGTTGATAAGCTGAGGTAGTGTACATTTTAATACATTTATGTAAAGTCTGTGACAAGAGCAATGGGATAGCTAGGACACAGTTAGCTGATGAGTAACATTCTGCTAGTTTGATAACATGTAGGTGATTTTTAAGTAATAACAAGGAACCACTACCTATTCTTATGCCAGTGTTTATTTCTAAAGCAAATGTAACAGTAAAAAATATGGAGAAAAGGTGTATCATTTTATTTAGTCAAGTATTTAATATAGAAATTATGTCTGGAGTATGGGTGATCCAAGCTTCATGTTTATGTATGTTACTGTTGACATTTCTGCAGTTTAAGTGAGTTATAATGAGATATTTTAATGGATATATGCAAGAGGTGGTGGAGAATGGGGCTTTTCTGCAGATGCATGGGCCAGGGTTTACCTCAGCATTCACAAGCTTTGTTACATATTAAAATTTAGATTACTTCAGTTTATTCAGCAAGAAAATCATAAAATGAAATTGTGTTGATCACACGTGGTTTGAACCAGTGGGAATAAATATACTGAGACAGCAGTGGTGGCAGTAAACACAATTCTTGGATGTAGACACAATGAATTATGTTCCAGAAGCAAAAAGATAATATCTCCACTCTACAGTAGCTTGGTTGGACCACACCTTGAATACCGGAGGTCATGTAAAGAAAAGGATGTCAAGCTGATGGAAGGAATGGAAAGGAAGTGTACTAGAATGATCGATAGGATGGAGGGGAAGGAATAGGCTTGTTACTTAAGACCAGAAAAGACACAGGTGGACATGTTTCTGGTGCACAGCATCACATCAGGAGATGTGAATGGGTCATTCTGAGCAGGAAGGACCAAGTAGATCTGTGGGTGAGGCGGAGGCATTTAATGCATTGTAGAGATTTACTACTCCCTGGATAGGAGGAAGTACATTTTCACAAAGAGGGTGTAGTCCTCTGGAACAAAGTGTCAGAAGGGATGATGGAGAAGGAATTCAAATAGACATTCAAGAAGACAGGGGAAGGATGGGATGAGGGTAAGACAAACATTTAAGATATTTAAAACATCAGACTAGATAGGCTGATTGCCTCCTTCTGATAACAAATACATGCAATGCAAAGGCATGTAGCTAAAGAAATAAATAATGCTTGAACTGTAAGTAAATATACACAATTTCTTTACCACTTTACCATTATAGCAGCCTTTTACATAAATAGCAGTTCAAACAAAGTCACAGTTACATGCTTCATCAAGATGTAACTCTTTTTATTTTTTTTTTAAATAAAAACTTAGTAGGTTAAAAATTGGTTAGCAAAAGATAGTATAATTATCCCAGAAAGTCGAAGGATATGGAGAAAGTTTCCATTACCATTTTGGACAGTTGTATCCCCTAATGGGGTGTTCATAGGTTACACTTTTGTTGTTGATGACTGTTTTATCCAGGGATTTAAGAGTCCAATATCATCTATGTATAGTTTCAAACTGTGCAAAACAAATTTGCCCTCTGTAGTATGCTAGGAGATACTGGGAAAATTTTTACAGTAGCCATAGCACCAGATATAAATATTCAAGCCCTAGCTAAGAAACCATCATAGGTTCATAGGTTCATAGGTTGGTACTAGGCTATCTAGGGCATATACAAGCCTAGCAATAACAATTCCCTGGCTATTTCTTCCCCCAATATTTACTTCCCTGGACCCCTGTCTAGCAGGGCGACTGACATGATCCCTGGGGTGAATTTCCTACCTCTCATCCAATTGTCAAGGCTCCTTTTGAAGAGGGCCAAATAAGTATTCTGCTTGACATGTATGGACAGTCTATTCCAGAGTCTGAGGAGTCTCTGGGTCAGGAACCTGTCCCTCCAGCATGTTTTGTTCATTGTGATGACAAGGTTTAGATCCCTGGAGTATGTGGCTCTGAGGGAATTAGGATTTCTTTAAGTGTAGCATGTCCAACAGCTCTGAGTTTGACATGGCCTTGTATGATAAGCAGAGATCACCTCTGAGTAGATGATATGCGACAGAGTATAGCTGGAGTTTTTTTATGTGGTCAGCATAGGGCATCTCCTTTAGGTCTGTGATTTTTTTAGTGAGGTATTTCTGCGGCCTTTCCAGTTGTTGCAGATGTCTTGAGAGGTACATACCAAATGGGGCGTTGTATTCTATAATGGGTTAATGAGGGATGAGTACAGTGGAACAATGACTTCCTTTTTTCTGGATGAAAAGCCCTTAGTGATGAGGTGTGCCGCATATAAGGATTTCCTGACTGTTGTGGCGATGTGGTTATCGAAGGTGAGACCACTGTCCACCTGTGTCCCTAAGTCTCTTATCACACTTTCGGTGTTTAGTGTACTGCCACCTATGTGGTAATTCATGGGTACATGTTTTTTCCCAAAGGGATAACTATACACTTCTTGGCATTGAGCTTGAGCCCATGGCTCTGGCACCAAGCATCTGTTTCTGTAAGGCCCTTTTGTGGAATATCCACATCATTTGGGGATTCAGTAATGGTCCCAGTTTGTAGTCATCTGCGAACTTTGTTAGCCAGAGTCCCTTAGTGTTGGCCTGTACTTCAGAGAAGTAGATGCCATACAAGAGCGGTCCCAGGACTGAACCCTGAAGTACTCCACTTGCCACTTGTCTGAAGCTGGATTTGTAGTCGGCTAATTTTACAGTATGGGTTCTGTCAGTAAGCCAGTTGGCAATCCATCGAGTGATATAGGGTTTAATGCCCAGCTTAGTAAGTTAGTCTATGATTCCAGAGTGGGGGATGGTGTCAAAGGCCTTGGTGAAGTCCAGATAGGCTGTGTGGACCACCTTACCCTTGTCCACAGCTGTGGAGACTGATTTGAAGAAGTTAATCAGGTTCAGGAGACAAGATCGGCTCTTTACGAACCCAAACTGGGTGGGGTCCAGTGTTTGAATGTTGCCAATGTCTTTGTTTATAAGTTCCATGATAATAAGATCCATGGCCTTGCAGATCAGGCTCATCAGACTGATGGGGTGGTAGTTCCCAGGATCTAAGGTGGATCCCCCCTTGTGGAGTGGGATAATTGTAGCTGTGCGCCACAAAGTGGGCATGAAGCCTGAGGTGAGGCTGTGATTAAACATGATACTTAGGTGAGGTGCCAGTTCATTTTGTAGTTCATGTAGTACACAGCCTGGGATGTCATCTAGTCCCATGGATGCTGTATTTGTAGCTTTGAAGAGTGTGTTTTTTGCCTGTGTGGCCATTATTACTGGAATTTGGCAATCTTTCAGTATTGAGATGGGCCCTTTAGGGGGTGAGAGGGGGGGTGAAGTTGGTACTGAATCGATCTGCCAGGATATTGGCAATATCCTTGGGATCAGTATATTTAATGCCATTCTGTTGTAGCTCAGAGCAGACCTGAGCATTGCCATTTAGATTTTTGACATAGCTATAGAATGCCTTGTGGTTGTCTTTGGAATCTTTGGCATCAAAGACATGAGTATCCTGTTTCCTTTAATGAAGTTCATATTTTTCAAGTCTCTGTGCATTAGTAAATACAGGAGCACATGATTCAGGACCATAGCCCAGAAGTATTAGGCAGACATTAGAATTATGCCACATAGTGTGCAATATACACTTTGCAGCAGTCAGTACACATGCATGTCACATGACATGTGGAGAACATATGTGATAATGCTGTTACAGAAAAAGGTTTCAGTGCTAGAGAAGCTGAAACCCTAACAGCCAATAGCATAGGACTCCATAGGTGTGGAAGTAGTTATACACTCATGCAGTATAGTTCATAAATATGCAAGCACAGTCATATATGTTGTGCCTACATCAAACCCACCACTACACTGCAATGATATGTTACAGCATGGACAAACATGACACACCAAAATCCTCCAAAGCAAAATCAAAGGCTAAGAAGTGGTGCCATGTGTTACAAAGTGTAAAGTAAAAAAAATCCAAGAATGGAACTGGAAAAAAAAGCATTTTTTTATTCATTTGTTAAGCAGTTAAACTTGCTGGATACAAGTGTCCATTTTAGGGACAACCTAGCAACACCATCTGGTTAAGTGACTTGGACAGGAGATGGAAGGAATCGAACCCTATTCCCTTCACTATAGGAAGCAACTCATTTACAACTCTGAGCTTTTATCATCTACACTAACTTCCAGGAAATCCTGTTTTAACTGCCATCTTTAATCCTCTGCTCTAACTACCTGTTGACAGGGCTACAGGGCTAGAAACTCACAAGTACTAGGAAACTGTACAACTGCAATCCAAGGCAATTGAAATAACTGGAAAAGTACAGTTGCGTAAGCACTACTTAACTGTAACAGTAGATGTTCGTCGAGCATATAGGTAGTAGTGTCTTGCTACCCTTCTTCTGGCAGTCTATCAAAGCTCACAGCTCCTCCCACTGTCTGTTTTTGTGTGAGTGTGATAGACTAATCACCTCTAAGTACAGGGACTGCCTTTCAAACCCACAGACAGAAACCTTTAATTTTTGTAGGGTCCAGCAGGAAGAGAAGATAAAAACACAAGCTTGCAAACACCAATTGTTCTGAGCCAAAATACAAACACACACACACACACACACACACACACACACACACACACACACACACACACACACACACACACACACGCATACGCATGCATACACACACACACACACACACACACACACACACACACACACACACACGCACACACGCACACACACACACACACACGCACACACGCACACACGCACACACACACAAAACAATAAAGGCTGCTGAGCATAACTCAACAGCAACTAGAACAAATTATATACGTCCAACAAAGGGTGGATAGGTGGATGATGGGAGGGTGCTGCCAGTAAGGCAGTGTGTTCAATGAATATCTACTGTTACAGGTAAGTAGAACTTACACAGCTGTCCTATGTTCAACACACTGTCATATTAGAATATAGGTAGATTCCCAAAGCTTACAAAACCTTGGAAAAGGAAAGATAAGTGTCATGGAACCCTTGAAGTATGGTTCTAGTGAATATGCTCTGCATTTAGAAAAGGACAGAAGAGAGAAGACCAAGTTGCTGCATCTAGAATACTTCTAGAGTCCACTTCTTTCCAATTCAAAACTGAAGAGTAAAAGGTCCTGGTGGAATGTACGTTTACCTTGCCTGGATTTGCCTTGCCATGATGAGTGTAACAAAAACAACACCAGCGGACAACCAATGTGCAATAGTTTGCTTATAGACAGGTTGACTCTTCTTTGCCCCTGTGTAGAAAATAAAAAGACATTTGGCCTTCCTACAGGGTTTAGTTTTCTCAAGGTAGTACCTGAGCTGGCAATGCACATCCAAGGTATGAAGCATCCCCTCTCTCTTATTCTTAGGTTCTGGAATGAACACAGGGAAATTAGTAAGCTGACTGGGATTGAATTCTGAGACCACCTTCAGTGTGAAGGAGAGGTTAATATATAACACAACCCTATACAGGTCCAGGGGGCATTTACAGACAAGTACCTCTGGGAATGTTTAGGTTATTAAAAAGTAAATGAAAATCATCAGATAACCTGTGCAGAAGATTCTATAGGAATAGGAAGCATACTAATTGGTTCTCTGAGAGAGCAGCTGATGCATGGAAAAGACTAGCGAGTTACATTAAATCAAGCACTAGTTTGGATATTTAAGAATAGCCTGGACAATTATTATGGGAACAACTGTATATTGGCAGGCTAGAAGGGCATTAATGCCTGTTCTTGAAATATTTATATGTATGTATGTTTGTTTGTTTGTGTCCTTTGGCTTTTCCCGGTTAGGGGTCGCCACAATGGAACTCCTGTCCGCTAATGATTGGCAGTAGATTTTTACGTGCTGGCTTGCCAGGCCTAATGCACATCCTTCAATGAAGGAACGCCCATTCATGCATGTCGCCACACAGAATACGCTCTAACTGAGAATTGAATGGGCAACGTCTAACTGTGAGGCGACAACGCTACCGCAGCACCACCATATATGTATGTATGTAATTATCCTGTGGAAAATCCCAACAAAAGAGCTTGCACCTCGTAAACTTACCTTGCAGATGTCAGAGCAAGAGCAAAACATTTTTCCATGTTAAGAACTTCAGATCAGCTTGAGCTGCTGGTTCAAAGGGTGATAAGGTCAATTTTCCAGAACATAGCTGAGATCCTATGAAGGAGACATTTGCTTATGGGGGGTCTCATATGCAATACTCCTTTCATGAACTGTTTTATCAAAACAGAATAAGAAAGGGGGGATCCAGTGACAGACAAGCAGAGATGATTGCTAAATGCACCTTAATGGACACATATAGTAAGCCATCCTGAAGTTGCTCACACAAATATTTCAAGACCAGAGTGGTATTAACCGCAAGGGATTCTCTGTTTCCATTTAGCCACCCCTTAGAAGACCTCATCCATTTGTAAGCATTCAATTTTTTATGCCAGGTTTTCTGACCTCCTTTAACACCTGCTGCACATCCTCATGAAACAAGTACCTAAACACAGTCAAAATTGAATCATCCAGGCTGTCTGTTGTACTTGCTCCAAATTAGGGTGCACCAGTCACCCCTGAGAATGTGTGAGCAAATCCAGAGTGTGAGGAACTCCGTGGTAATTGTCCCTGATAACACCATTAAAAAGAGAACCATGATTGTCTTGGTCAACAGGGAGTCACCACAATGATCTTTAGCATTTCTTTCTGAACCTTATAAAGTACCTTGGGAATTGGTGGAAAGGGTGGAAATGCATGCAGGATCATTTGCATCCAAGGGAATGAGAATGGGTCTACCCTCCAAGCTTAGTTGCAAGGATGTCTGAAACAGACTTTCTCAATCTATCTCTTTTGAAAGGAGGTGAACAGACCTCTTTGAGGCATTCCTCACATCTGGACTAGATCCTGGAACACCAATATCTTGAGCTGCACTCATGCGGGTCTGCCCAGTATCTGCTTAGTCTGTCTTCCACAACTTTTTGTTCTGACAGGATGTATGATGGGTGAAGAGTCAGAGAATGTTGTAAAGCCACCCCCAGACTTTCCTTGCTGACTGGCACAGAGAGTAAGACCTTATACCCCCTTGTTTGATGAGGTACCACATCACTGTGGTGTTGTCTGTAACCACTAGAAGAGGACCCAGAGTCCATAGATGGTGAAGGACTTTCAAGGCATGAATCACTGCTGAAATTTCTTTGATACTGATGTACTTCCATGTGTCTTTGGACCCTCAATTTGCCTGCACTTGTACTCACCTTGACGCCTCTCCCCAAGCAAAGTTGGCTAACAGATTGCATTGGCACAGGTGGGAAGAAGGGAAGACCTACACTGTTACTCAGCTGTACTGTTCACCACTGTAACTCTCCTATGATAAAGGGCAGCACTGTCAGCTGGGATTCTAGGGAATGTAGGTGCTGGGTCCAGCATTTTTAGACATACCATTGCATTTTCCTTATGTGGAGATTATCATGAGAATCACAGACACCATCAATTGTAGAATTATTAGTAATTCTCTTGCCAATGCAGTGTTCCTACTGGGAAAGTCCTGAAACAGGATCTTGTCTTTTTTGTTGGAGTTGATTAAGCACCCCAGGAAGACAAGTGTTTGTGAGGGTGTCAGACACAACTTCTGAAGGTTCCAATTGAGCCCTAGCTGGGAGAGTAATGCTGAGACCTTCTCTAGTAATTTCATACACCTGTAAGCAGACTTTGTACAGACCAGCATGTGAATGCCAAGAGTCAGACAATGTGGCACCACTGGAGCAAGGTATTGGCAAAACCCTCGTCCTGCTATTTCCTCTTAGTGCAGTTATATTTTTGGTTGGTACTTCTGTTGGTTGGGCCAGCAAAAATTATCCTGCTTGCTGGAGGGAAGCTTGAAAACATGGAATATTTTTTAACTCCCCTTGCATCAGTTTACCTCAGTCATCCTGGAGTTTAAGGCTCTAATTAGCTGCTGTGCCAAACACACAATCAGAATCAAGTGGAGCATCATTTATAATTTCATTGTTTAACTCATCAGAAGTGTTTTGATTTTGTAAACAAGCATATCTCCTTATGACCATTGATGACACTGAATTTCTAGAAATAGTAGTGGGCCCTCCAAGGTACTATTTAAAGTATGTTTTGATAACAGAGAAACATTAGAAACAGTATGTTTGACACAGACTTTTTGCTGAACAGGTAGCAATGCAGAGAACTCATCTAAAGTATGCGTATGCCTCAACACAAACTTCCAAATAAAACACTGGTAGTGAAACACTTTACAAGTTACCATGCTGGACTATACCAGTTTCGTTCCCTGAAATTCTACACATTTGCCTAATTTACTTGAATGAACTGGATTTGATGAGGAAAGCCTTTTTACTGGAAGAGGTTCTAGATGACAGTGAAGCGGGGTCCATAAATGAGGGGGCATGGAAGCCAGACATAGCCAAGCACACCTTGAATTTCTTAAAAACTTTTTTTAGGCAAACTTATTTAGCAGAGAAGAATTGCAGGCTTTCTCAAAAACATCCTCCAATGCTCGGATGAATGAAGAAAAGTCCCCACATCCAGGCCCTCATCCTCTGAAAGATAATTAAACTCATTGCTGGAACCTGTGTTCTGAGAGACTGCTTTTCAATCTATCTGAAAATATAAAGAGCTAAGTATATATATTTTTTGTTTTAGACTTTGTACTGTTGATTGTGCTTATAGTTTTTCAGATCTCTGCTGAAAGTGTTTTCCCCACCTCCCCCTATTTTCTGCTGTGCCTTCAGTTGCTATAACTGTTTTTTACAGCTTGTGTGTTATCTAACTCAAGCATCACTTGCATAAAATTAGACCTGTTAGTAACAGCCTGCATTTCATTGCTGGAACCTGTGTTCTGAGAGACTGCTTTTCAATCTACCTGGAAATATACAGAGCTAAGTATATTTTTTTGGTTTTAGAGTTTGTACTGTTAATTGTTGCTTATAGTTTTTCAGATCTCTGTTGAAAGTGTTTTCTCCCCCTATTTTCTGCTGTTGCTTCAAGTTAGTATAACTGTTTTTTACAGCTTTTGTGTTATCTAACTCAAGGATCACTTGCATAAAATTAGACCTGTTAGTAACAGCCTGCATTTCATTACTGGAACCTGTGTTCTGAGAGACTGCTTTTCAATCTATCTGGAAATATACAGAGCTAAGTATATTTTTTTTAGTTTTAGAGTTTGTACTGTTAATTGTTGCTTATAGTTTTTCAGATCTCTGCTGAAAGTGTTTTGTTCCACCCACCCTCCCTATTTCTGGCTCATAGTTTAAATTTGGTGGCTTTTGCAGTTGCCTGACCCACTGTAGATTTGATCTGGGACACTCTCCCCGTCCCATCTCTTTACCACATTCTACCTAATGAACTCATTCTGCACTTGCTTGTAGTCCTTTTTAATTTAATTGCATTTTTTAAACTGTGTGTGCTAGCTTGCACTGCATGTGAATTGATTTAATTGCTGTTTTAGCTACTTTTCTGTAAAAAAATACTGTAAGCCTGGTTCCTACCTTTCTTGTAACTAGTGTAGTCCAGATACAGATTTGCTGTACCCAGGACTGTATGTAAGCTTCCGAGTCCCCCAAGCCTTTCTGTGTTGGAGGGAAGCCTTCTAGCTTATCAGTGGTAGTGGTAAGCACTAGGTAACCTGTCTACTACATAAAGAGTGGTTCTGGCCCAGAAATTTTATTTTTTGGCCATTTGGGCAATCTTTTCCATCTCTCTCAACTTTCTGATTTGAAAGCCTGCATTTGTACATGTTTCTGTCCTGTAACTCATCTAGTGCAGATACAGATTCTTAGTTTTAGCACTTAAATTTGCTTATTCGTGCTCAGCACTTGTTCAGAACTTGTAAGCACTAAACAAGCTACAAATTACTATAGCACTCAACCTTCCTCATTACCCAGAGGAAAACAGTTTCTGTTCTTACTTTTCTCACTTGCTTAGAGAAAAACAGCTCTTGTACTCACTTTCCTCACTTATCTAAAGGAAAATAGTTTTTTATTCAGGCATGTCCAAGGTTCAGCTCCCAGTGTTCTCTCCTGTCTATCTGATGCATCTGGGCATCTTGAGGCAATGCAGAAATTGCCTCATGTACACAGACAACCCTCTCCTCCTTCCACCCAACACTACAACCTGTGAGAGATGCAGTTATCTAGCCAAAATGGAGGTAAAGCTCTCTCCAACCAAGACTGAACTTGACAGTCAAGAGGAGAAGGTAAACATTTGCACCACACCACACTCATCACATAGTCTCACTAAATCTACACCACCAAAATCCACACATAGTAACACAAAAACATTTGCAGAGGCTCTCAATAATAATCTGTCTAAGCAAAAGAGACCTCCAAAGCAGAAACGCAAGCAACCTCCATCCCCAGCACAACCCAAATGACACATAGCCCACAGACTCAGTGTGCAACTCAACCACAGCCAATAAGGCAAAACAACGTACCCAACACACTAGTCATAGAGGACTCTATAGTCAGGCATACTGATGTCCCACTCACCAGGCTAAACAAGGAGAAGGTTACTGTCAGCTACCTGTTGGGTGCCAGGATCCGCCACATAACCCATGCACTCAGGTCAATCCACAACAAGTACAAATATGACTCTGTCATTGTCCATGTTGGTGTGAATGACCTGAGATGTACCTCCCTGGACTACATGAAAAGAGACATGGAAGAGCTCTCTGATCTTGTAGCCCAGGCAGGTATAACCCTAGCCCTGAGTAGCATTCTGCCATCACCCAGAATGATATCGCAGTACAAGGACAAAATGATTGACTTCAACAATTGGCTAAGCTTCTGGTGTCATTCTAAGGGGATCCAGTATCTGTCTGCTTGGGATGACATAGTCGACAGACCATGATGCTTTGCCAGAGATGGCCTGCACCTGTCACCCCTGGGATTCTGGATACTGACTAAGGCTCTTGCCACCCCTATAGTGCCTTTTTTAGGCAAGGTTCAAATGACAAATTCACCACCATAACAGGAACAGGCTAGCAAAAACTGTGGGTAATGCTACTCAATGCTACAAGTCTAAATCTCAAAATGCATTCACTCAAGGCACTCCTTAAAATGGAGAACATCGATATCTGTGCAGTGACTGAGACCTGGTTCAAGGCTCCAGACAACACACCTGCACTACCAGGCTATAACTCATACCACACTTTTCGGCCATGTAACCTGGATCGAAACACCAAAGACGGAGGTGTGTCCATATTCATTAGGGATATCCACACCTCCAGGCTAGTTGCTCAGCATAATGCATCTGAGGTTATCCAAGTGCAACTAACTCTGGGCAAAACTGCAATCCAAATTGTAGCTTCCTAAAGATCCCCCACCATTCCCCAGGATTCCCACTCCTCTTTTCTTGATGTACTGGAAAATATTAGGGTTCAACCAAACACCCTAATAATGGGTGACTTCAACTACCCCACCATTAACTGGGAAACCTACTCGTGTACCAACTCCTTAGCTCAACGCTTTTTGGAATTCATAAACTCCAATGCCCTGGATCAACTTATCTGCACTCCCATCAGGGGCAAAAATATCCTAGACCTAGTCATTACCAACATGAGTGACCGTGGTTCTACACCTGAAGTCAAATCCTCTTTGGTCCGATCCGACCATAAGCTAATCACCCTTGATATCCACATCCGGCCCCCACCCCCCATTAAGGAAACCATGGTAAAAAAAATTCTCCAAAGCCAACTTCATGCTTCTTAAGACAGAAGTGGTGAACTTCATGACACCCATCCAGATGGACAATGCAGTTACAACTGCTGAATCCTACACAAATGCACTCTATAAGCACGTACATGAGTGCATGGATCATGCTATCCCAAACAGAGCCAAGACGCTATCCTCCAAAAAAAGGAAGCCAATCTGGTGGTCCCCTGCCATAAACAAACTGTACAACAGAAGGAAGAAACTGTTGCAAAGGAGAGTAAAATCCCAAGAGTGGAGGAGCTCCCTGGTCAGCCTCAGTAAGAAGCTGAGATCCCTTATAAGATTCTCCAAAGCTAGCTGCAAAAACAAAATTGCCACTAATTCTAAGGACAACCACAAAGCATTCTATAGCTATGTCAAGAATATCAATGGCAACATCCAGACCTGCTCTGAGTTACAGCACAATGGCACGAAAATTACAGAACCAACTGATATTGCCAACATCCTGGTGGATAGAATCAGTGCTAACTTTACTCCCCTTTCCCCCTAAAGGGCCCATATCTATACAGGAAGAATGCAGAGTCCCTGTAACCACAACTATGCAGGTAAAAGCTGCACTCTCTAAAGCCAAAAACACAGCAACCATGGGACCGGACAACATCCCAGGCTGCGTTTTACATGAACTTCAGAATGAACTGGCTCCCCACCTAAGCACCATGTTCAATAATAGCCTCGCATCAGGGTTTGTGCCCACTGAATGGTGCACAGCAACAGTCATCCCACTCCACAAAGGGGGAGCCACCACTGATCCCGGGAACTATCACCCTATTAGCCTGATGAGCCTGGTCTGCAAGGCCATGGAACGTATCATCATGGAACTCATAAACAAAGACATTGGTAACCTCCAAACTCTGGATCCCACCCAGTTCAGGTTTGTGAAAGGCAGATCATGCCTCCTGAACCTGATCGACTTCTTTGACGCAGTCACTAAAGCTGTAGATGAGGGTAAGGTGGTTCACACAGCCTATCTTGACCTCGCCAAGGCTTTTGACACCATCCCCCATTCTGGAATTATAGCTAAACTCACTAAACTAGGTATAAATCCTTACGTTACAAGATGGGTTGCCAACTGGCTCACTGACAGAACCTACACTGTAAAAGTTGCAGACTCCAAATCTGACTTCAAACCAGTGACAAGTGGAGTACCACAGGGTTCAGTCCTGGGACCTCTCCTGTTTGGTATCTACTTCTCCGAAGCACAGGCTAACACAGAAGGCCTCTGGTTAATGAAGTTTGCAGATGACTGCAAACTAGGAGCCATAGTCAAATCCCCAAATGATGTGGACATCCTACAGAAGGGCCTCGCTGAGACAGATGCCTGGTGTCAGAGCCATGGCCTCAAGCTCAGTGCCAGAAAGTGAAGTGTCATCCCCTTTGGTAAAAACTCTGTACCCATGAACTACTACATAGGCAGCAATCTACTTAACACTGGATATGTGATAAGAGACCTTGGGACCCAGGTGAACAGTAGTCTTTCCTTTGATAGTCACATTGACACAGTAGTCAGGAAGTCCTTTTATGTAGCACACCTCATCATAAAAGGGTTCTCATCCAGGAAAAAAGAATTCATTGTCCCCCTCTACTCGATACTCATTAGACCAATTATAGAGTACAACAGCCCTTTTGGAATGTACCTTACAAGACATCTGCAGCAGCTGGAAAGCCCACAGAAGTACCTCACAAAGAGGATTACTGGCCTCAAATGCCCTACACTGACCATCTCAAAAAACTCCAGCTTTACTCCATAGCATATCACATACTCCAAGGTGATCTCAGCCTAACATATAAAGCTATGTGAAACCCAGAGCTGTTGGACATGCTACACCTAAAGAAATCCCAATCTCTCCAAGCTACATGCTCTAGGGACCTAAACCTTGTCACCACAATAAACAGGACATGCTGGAGGGATAGATTCCGGTCCCAGAGACTTTCCATACTCTGGAACAGGCTACCCATCTATGTCAAGCAAAGTTCTTCATTAGCACTCTTCAAGAAAAAATCTTGATGAGTGGATGGGAAATAGGAAATACACCCTGGGGATCACTTCTGTGTCTCTGCTCAACAGTGGCACAGGAAAATAACTTTCTTGGGTGGCGTAAGCCAGGGAACCTTGTTGGCTAGGCTTACATAGGCCCCTGGGCCAATAGCCTAGTACCTACCTATGGACCTATGAACATATAATAAGCCCTGCTACTCTTGAGGACAGTTGATGAGTGCTGTCCACTGAATACATCTCTAAATCTATCCAGCATTTGAGAAAAAGAAAACATCTGTTTGGATTTCTGAAACTGAAACTGATCATCCTGAAAGGAAATTGACTGATCAGACTCTGACACTTCTGAAACCTTAGACTCTGGATCCCCTTCAAATGCAGGATCCTTGGGTGGTTTAATGGAGAAGGAGTGGTGACATTTTTCATAACCCAGGTTTGCACCCCATAATCAACTTCCTAAACAATGGATCTAGTGATAGCCAGCAGGTAAAACCACAGTCAGAGACTGCTACCCTGCAATGTAGTGGTTTTTCTGTCTCTTTTTTTGCATGTACTACACTATTGAGAGAATCCCTGGGGGAAGGGGGAGATGTAGCAATAGTGTCAACAGATTTGGCATCCCTGACTTTCCCTGCACATAAAGAGTTTGGTTCTCCCATACCTGAACCAGGCAGTAATGCAACCCTAGAGGACATGTTTGAACCGGGTCCCCTTCGAATGGTCACATTTGAAAATGTTGACATTCATATGGCCGAGACCATATGATCGACATTTGAAATGCCGACCGTGGGGAACCGGCATCTTTCTACAGTGAGGAATGGAAAGATTTCCACTTCTGCACTGTAGTGCGATGTCAGAGTTGGTATATTTAAGTTCTGGGGGGTGTGGTGGGTGGAACCCCCCATGGGGGTGCAGGGGGGAAAGCTCCCCTGCTAGCAGCGTTAAGGTAAGTTTTTTTTTTTTTTTTGTGTGTGTTTTACTTGTATAGTCAACGTTTTAAATGTTGATCATATCATCTCAGCTATATGAATGTCGACATTTTGAAATGTCGACCATATCAAGTGGACATGTTTGACCCTTGTGTCATGTACAGTTGTAGTACTAACACAACACAGGCAACCTGGAGGTAAAAGAAGGTGAGTGGTGCAAGAGCCTGCCCAAGGCGACTGCAGAATCACAAGACATAGGCTGAGTTACACTTTTTATTTATTTCTATGTTCTTTAGGTAATCAAGGGTAGATGGGGGTACACCATATCTAAGTCCATAAAGTCAGGGTAGAAAACAAACTGGCCAGGTCAATATCAAATACTGGCTGCATGTCAACCCAGTAAAAAATGGACAAACTCCACTATCCTCCCTCTAAATAGCAATCTCTGTAGTGATACTATTCTGGATACTGAACTGAGTGAAATGGCAGTAGTTTAAATGAAAAATGCATTAAAAACATTGTAAACCTGCTCAATAACCTCAAATAATCACAAGTCTAAAGAAAATCTGCAAAATCAGCAAGTTTTCCAGTCAAAATATTCAAATGAAGTTTATAATAAACAGTATAAGCCTTATACTGCAGGTATAGTAAAATCCCAAGCACACACACTTTCTCAATCAGGAAAAAAACTGTCAAAGCAGCAGAATACCGCACTCAACCACTGAGAGAAAAAGCAGGCAAAGAAAATAAAACCCAAAATGTTTTCTTCTCTGAGCTCAGCAGCTGAAGAAATCCATAGAAAGGAGCAGTCTTCCAAGAGATCCTTTTTAAACTATGGCACTAGAAAACTGAAAGGGTACTTTCTGTGGGTCTGAAAGGCAGTCCTTGTACTGACAGGTATTTGGTCCATCACATCCACAGATAGGCAGTGGGAGTAGCCCTGAGCATTGATAGACTAACAAAGGAAGGGTAGCAGGGAACTACCACCCATATGCCAGTAAAGCAGTTTGTTTGTTGAACATCACTTGAAATAGGAACTACGTTTGGTAAAGATATTAATACCCCTAAACTGACATGATACCCTGAAAGTTTCTTAACACACTTGATTTCAGAAACAATGAACTAGCTATCCCTAACAGACCAAATTAAACAAACCAGAAATTAATACTCAGATAGGTCACTTTAGTAGGGAAGCACGGCTCCAGTAAGACGAATGCCCTCAGTGGGAAGAGAACAAGGAGGTACATCAGTGAGTTGACCCCCATGCAGGAATAATGTCATGTGCCTGTTTAAATGTGTGATGATGCTTTAACACACCTATCAAATTTAGTTTAGTTTAAGGAAAATCTTTTCATGTTACTTCCTAAGGAGTCACTGTACCACAATATAGCTAGCCATATCTTCTAACAACATCATGAATTATAAATCATCAAATTTTAACCATGCTAGTAACTAACTAGGTTGTTGTTAGTACTCTATGCATCAGCTGCAGTGTACATGCTAGTAACTAACTAGGTTGTTGTTAGTACTCCATGCATCAGCTGCAGTGTACAGTGCAAACCACAGCAGCACCCTTCAGTAAATAGCAGCACATTTGTGAAAAAGAAAACAAGCTAAATAAACAAGAAAGAAATAGGCATACTAAACAAAACCAAAAACAAAATATAAAGTGATGTCCTGGAGGTAGAAATAAAACTGGTTGCACACTGTCACGGATGCAAACAAAAGCATTTATTACAAAATAAGATTTAGCACTTTCATCCCTAATCTGGGGCTTCATCAGAATACCAACTAATTTACATGACTTCACTTTAGGTCATCACCAGTTGACACAGATCTATATTATTAAAGAGCCAGTGCTATTAAAACCAATATCACTGTTATAAAATTCACACTCTTTTAACCATTTAAAACCAATATACTATTGATCATGTACTTATTTCAGCTTCATTATGTAAATAAGTAAATAAAAAAAAAATCACTTGAATTAAAATTGAAAGCACAGTGACTAAACAGTTATACATTGTAAAATATGTAAAAAAATATGAAAACCGTAAAAAATAATAACATTCCCTACTTTTGTCGATATTAAAAAACAGAATGCAAACATCTCAGCATGACAATAATAAAGGCTCAACAAAAAAAAGGAATGAAAATAATAAATAATAATAAACAGTAATAAGTATTCCCATAGAAAATCAGAGTTTGGCAGAATATATATTTTTAACATAGGTTATATTGCTATGTTGTTGTTCAAACATGGGGAGGGGTAGCATTCAACTTAAACTGCCAAAGCAGTTCCTTGTACTCTAATTTTGTTTCCCATTCACCCCTGGGGATTTATTTCAACCTTTTCTAGTATGGAAAATTTGAAATCCTTAAAAGCAGCTTTAAAGAAAGTGTTATTGGTATTCCTTGTCCTAATATTGTAATAGGACTCAAAACTCTTTTCTTGAGTGGTGTCTCAGATTTTCCCACATTGAAACCAGAACATGTTGAGCATTTTTCAATATACACTACCTCCCGGATTTACTAAACTTCCATGCAGGAGTAGCTTAGTCCTGCATGGAAGTGACCATTTAGGAGCAGGATGGCAGCGTGCCATGCATATTAATAAGACACACTGCCTGAGCTCCTAGGCTTACACAGAACATGTAGGAGGGCAGGGGGCATGTCTGAGAGCAGAGCTCTCAGAATAAACATGCCTTTGCAATGAAGAACAGTAGAAAAGGGTATGTAATTAGCGAGACCACTCACAGGTGTCTGCAGATCCCCACCAACAGTCCCTCATGTGTACAACAGCAACAGTACATATAAATAAAAAGAAGAAACCCGTTTAATTTTTTTTAAAATCAGATTGAAGCTAACCGTAGCTGCGGGGTGTGCCCCTTGCTTAGCTACAGTTAAAGCAGCTTAAAAGGCTGAAGAGGATAACAAGGAAGATAACAAGGAAGATATATGCAAATTAAGCACCACAGCTATAGTATAGTGGGAAGAGCATTCGCCTTATGAGCAGGCATTCCTGGTTCGAGTCCCACTGCAGCACATTCCATTTTATAGGGCAAAGCATGTTATGACCAATATTTTTGTTGCATAACCCACTAAATAACATATATTTATGAACTGGAGTGCTGCAGTAAATGCCCATGTGAGGTGTCATTGTCATAATGAATAAGGTTCTAGTAAGCAGGTGTAAGCACAAATAAGCAGTAGTAAGCATATTTAAGCACTAGTAAGTGGACTTAAGTCCGTTTGTGTGGGGGTAAGCAATGCCTACAGGCTAAGCAATTCTAAAGTTATCTCTCTGTAAGCAGATGTAACAGCAGGTTAGCAGTGCTTACAGTCGCGCAAACCCACTTACAACTGCTCAAAAGTACCTTAATCACTCTGTATCCAATGGCCCTTGTTCTGCCCATCAACAAAATAAACAGATATGCAGGTCTCGAACCCAGGACTATATACACCATAGTACCAGTAGTTATCCACCAAACCATCACAGACGTACAAAAGAATGAGGTAATAGTAAACATAGCATAACCAAACCAAACCTGTGAAAGGCATCAGTATACAGTCATATGTGCCATAACCCACTACATAACATAAATATGTGAACTGGAGTACAGCAGTAAGAGCAGAAGTGAGGTGTAATTGTAATAGAGTGTTGAAGTCCACAATTAAACACAAGGACCCCACAGAATGTACTTACACATCAATCAGAGATACCAGGCATACATATGATGTGTAATGAATAATAACACAATGCCAAAAAGGCATTATAATGGAGGTCTAATGTAAGCAATGCTAAGCATTGCACAGGCCAGCTTAGGAGATGTGAGCAATGTGTAGACTAGCTAACTCTTTGTGCCCAGTGGTATACCCCTTTAAACAATGCCAACCTTAGGTAAGCAGGTTTGCCCCTAACTTAGCCTTTTCAAAACCGGCCAATCATGGAAAGTGCGGGAAATCAGCCCTACTTAAACCCAAGAGGCAGGAATACATCTCATAACTGGTTGTAGCTTCCCCTTGTGGGCACTATGGCAGTAAGGGGAGAAGCAGTGTACTTCCAGGCACAGCGCTGGTGCATCCAGGAGTCCAAGGTCATGGCAGAACCATGCACAGAGACTGCTGCAGGGCCAGTACCAGGGCTCCCAATATAAGGCAGAGGCCTGGGATAATCTCACCCATGACCTTACCAGTGCCACTGGCATACCCCAAACTGGTGAGCAGGTCAGGCACTACTATCCCGACCTGAAGCAGCGGAAGGGGGACCTCTTGGAGGAGTGGCTCCAAGAGGCTAGAGCATTACAGGATGTTCCAGACATGTGTAAGTATCTCCCCAGTATGTGTGTAATAAATGCCAGCTCAGTTATATCACGGATAGGTATCACTAAATATTCCTCTCATGTCCCCCACAGCTGCAATGGAGCGGGCCACGAACCAGGAGGCCCACATTTGCCACCTGGCGCCATTGCGACTTGAGGCAGGTCAGTAATACTCATGCTTTTACTGTTATAGGAAATAAAAATAAATGTACTAGTAAATTAATTGCTAGTACAAAACCTGTATTGTTCAAGGCAAGTACTGAATACACTGCAGAATATGGCTGGAAGAGTCTCATATTGTTTGTATGGCAATAAAAGTGTAATATCCTAATAAAAAAAGTCTAACTGCTGGACTGCATGCGTGTATTCTGGTATCATATGGTAATGTAGATTTGCAATTATGTAATAGTACTGTAGTATTAAGCACTATTATCCACACCATGTACCATAAATTGAATATGTAGGAATGCCTGTATATGACAGGTATAATCCCCAGAGGCCATTTAGTACAACTGAGAGGCACATAGACAGTAAACAGGGAAAATGTAGACAACCAAAACCGAATAGCACATGCAACCGAGATGTGAACTGTTGTTTTTTTTAGCACACACAGCCACGGTTCGAATCCTGCCAGTGGTGGTAGTCTGCATACAGAATCAAACCCCACAACTGCACAGATATGTCCAGAATTCCAGAATGTCTATTAAAGTGGCCCATATCTATTGCCTATCAACCTGTCCCCCTGGGAAATAAGCGGGATGATCTCAGATGTATAGGCAGCAAACAGGAATTACAACTGATTGACACACATCTATGACAACAAACCTGGCACACTAGCAACTCCCCAGTACCTTATGTGACTAAAAAGCCACATATGTCCCATTTACACCTCAACTTGTTAAGCTGCGGTCAGAGTGTGTACAGTAGCAGAGTGAAATGTATGTGCATAATAGTAATGTGGAACCTGGTACTGCATGTGGGAACATTCAGGTAATGCTAATAAATATTCCTCCCACAGGTCTGTCAGATACCAACACTGTGCCCAGAAATACAAGAATGATATGCAGTTGCTCTGAATAATGAGGTATTACACATCACTGTCACCCATACTGTCCTACAACATATAAATGTCGAGGAAATCTGTATAAGAGTGGTGTTATACATGGTCAGAATGCATAAGCACAGGGGATTAATAAGACAGAAATCAGACTGGAGATATACAGCAATATCAATATAGCAGACACAACTGTGATGGACATAGTTTAAGTTGTAGCAAGCACAGTCATGATCTGAATCCTGGGAGTGGAATTAGATTGCATACAGATACTGCATACAGATTCATAACCCAGTGATAGCCGCTGTGGTAGAGTGGTAGCGTTGTTGCCTCACAGCAAGAGGTTTTCCTGTTCGATTCTTGGCTGGAGTGCCTTTTGTGTGGAGTTTGCATGTTCTCTCTGTGGTCGAGTGGCCTCCAAAAGACATACGTGAATGGGTGTGCCTTTGCTGAAGGTTGGGCGTTGGGCTGGCAACTCGGCACCATAAAAAAACAGACTGCCAATCATTAGCATACCAGAGTTCTGCTGCGGTGACCCCTAATCGGGAAAAGCCAAAAAGACAAACAACAACAACAGATTCATATCCCACAACTGCACACATGAGGCCAGAATGTCCAGTATATGTGCCCATACCTGCTGCCTGTCCCCCCTGGTAAGTCTGTGTGATGATCCCAGTTGTGTAGGCAGCAAACAGGGAATGCAAGTGATTGTCAACCATCATGAAAACACACCTGCCACTGTAGCAACCCCCGAAACTGTTAGGAGAGTAATATTTCAAGTATGTCCTATCTACACTCCCATGTTGTCAAGCTGTGACCAGAGTGTGTACAGTAACAGAGTGAGATGTATGTGCATAATACTAATGTGTAATCTGGAACCTTGTGTGGCAACAGTCAGGTAGTGCTAACAAACATTGCTCCCACAGGTACATTGGATATGACCACTGTGCTGAGAAATACAGACCAATGTAACATGTATGGGTGCCATCCACCCTGGTATTGTAGGGGACTGTGAGTGTTGCAGTTTCTCTGAATAATAAAGTATCACTGGTCACTCTCGCCCACACTGTGCTACATAATATAACTGTGTAGGAAAGCATGTATATGTGTGTGTCAAGTCACTAAAGGTGGAAGAGGGCAATATTCTGGATATGTCAGGCACAGCAGCATGTGGTCAACACATGGCCAGAGTCTGTGCAGAAAGAGTTGGATAACATAGTGCAAAACATCAACCTGGAATCCATGCGTATCTGTACAAACTGCTAGTCAGTGTTAACAAACATTCCCTCCACAGGTATA